>NC_060151.1:1465919-1479619 GCF_021292245.1 Micropterus dolomieu | reverse complement strand
GTGGGAGCTGCTTCTGGAAGCGTGGGGTGCAATTTCTCCAGATTACCTCAACAAATTAACAGCTAGAATGCCAAAGGTCTGCAATGCTGTAATTGCTGCAAATGGAGGATTCTTTGACGAAAGCAAAGTTTGATGTAAAAAAGATCTTATTTCAAATACAAATCATTATTTCTAACCTTGTCAATGTCTTGACTACATTTTCTATTCATTTCACAACGTATGGTGGTGAAAGTGGTGGAAGTGTGACTTTTCAGGAAAACACAAAATTGTTTGGGTGACCCCAAACTTTTGAACGGTAGTGTATGTATATATATAGTAATGGATTTGGATTCAACATGATTTAATAAAGTGTCCAAAAATAAAATGGTTCACTTGTAACAGTCTACAGTTCTACTTACTGTTGGCTGGGCTTGTCCTCTTCCTCCTCCTCTTCATGTATGAGGTTGTGAACTAGGTGCAGTATAGAGGCAACATCCTGACCACTGCACAGGAGACGCAAATAAACGCCTGTCAAACTTTTCCCACGCCCACAATATATACACACTTGTAAGCCTCAAGTCGGTAACAAACCTGTACTAAATGTACCTATCCACGTAACCAGGCTTACACACATTGCTGAATGAGCTTCAAACTGACAAGAGAGCCACCCAGTGCCCACTGTCTCCGGTGTTAACTGCTCCAAAATGTCAAGAATAATTTAATTTACTGCATTTTCCACATTTTACTATTGCAAACACATGTTTCATAACAGTGATAAGAGTGTTGTGTCTAATGTTAATCTTCTGACATTACTGTTATTCTGTTAACATTACTGACCTAGAAGAGACTCAGTTAACTGCCACACACACACACACACACACACACACACACTCTATGGGCAACAATTTGTGGTTGAAATACAGTTGAAAGTCGATAGTGTTTTATCAAATAATAATTCATTGTTTTCTATATACATGTGTCCTTATTATTAATAAATGATGTACTGCTTTGCGCCAGCAGTCAGAGTATAATTAATTAATGATTATACATTTTGATTTAGTTTGGTTAGTTCCTACTTAAAATGTACAGCTCAGAGCTGTACCAGCACTCTACTTAAAATACACTAGAAAAATACATTTATTGGCTGACTAGAGAAGACTTTAAAGGTGTTTTTGACCTCTCGTAGCACTATGGAGCAATGTTCTCATGAGCAGGTCCCCGTTTGCTTTGGACACGTGCACACACTTCATGTTAGCAAAAGACATGGGCCAATAAAAACAAAATACACGTCAAATACATTTTTCCCAGAGATGGTTTCTGTCATTTTAGCTAATTCTTGTCACACTGATATTTGTTAAAGTGTTCATATGTCCAATAAGTCTGGTTTAAATTAGTAATTTCCTACAAAAATGGGCTTCCACATCATGATTGACAGCTGACCCTACTTGTGGTTAGATAGGCTGGGTGTATGGACTGGACCTCGATACCACGGCTCTGACCCTGATCACTACTGTGCAGACAAAAGACTTCACCAGCGCAAGATGGCAGCGCCCGTGTCTGGGATATTTAGGCGTCATTTTTGTACAGAGGGAAGAAGTGGAGATGTGGCGTCCATCTTTATATACAGTCTATGATACACACGTACAATTTAATACACATACCTGCAAAAAAGTTTGTGCTATCCCACTGATCGACAGAGGAAAAGTATGATAAAGGAATCTATATTGTTGGATATTGGAACTTGAGGGATCCAGCGTTTTCCTGAAGCTTTGATTTTGACCAATCATTATTTAAGTTCTCCAGATTCATACAAGTGCAATACTAAATTGTATTTAAATGTCATAAAAAACTAAAATGAAAGATGAAGATACCAAATGTAACACTTCACTAAAGATATAACATCAGCAGAGAAATTAAACAGTACACCATTTCCACCATATAGAGGTCATTAAGGAGGTCTTAAGCAAACAAGTTACAATTAAGCTATCTGTAAAGATGTTATCCAAGGCGGGTTCAAATCAAGGGCCCCTGGACTTGGTTCAAGATAGTTGAAGACTTTTCTTCAATCAAGTCCTGTTGCCATTGATTCAACCCACTTTTTGTATAAATAATTAATCTAGTTATCTTTACTGATTAAACCAGGCTTCAGTTGGGCTGAAAATATTAGCGCTTTGTGTGTGTGTTTCATGTTTTTATATCTCGGTGGGGACTTTAACCTGAATGCACACTAACCGATGGGGTTAGGGTAAGGCTTAGACATGTAGTTGTGATGGTTAAGGTTAGTGTGAGGGGCTAGGGAATGCGTTATATCAATGAGATGTTCCCACAGGGATAGAGGAACAAACGTGTATGTGTGTCTTACTCTGCCTGCAGGGGTCCAGGGATGCTGGTTCTGCTGAAGGGCCGCCTCTCTGCTCCAGCCTCCTGTTCTCTAAACAGACGCACAACAAAAATGTTGCATTCATGTGCTCCTTGTTGGGAAATTCACTGTACTGTAAAATGGACATAGAGATGCTTTATGTTTTGTTAGTGTTCCGGTGGTACTTGTGAAAAAGTTGTATGTGCTATGATTGTGCAGAGTGTTAATGTGCGACGCTGGGCTAAAAGAGGCAGAAGGGTTCCCTCTCATCTTCACTGACGTCACAGGATCATCAGATGCTTGTTTTCTAAATGAAAGGAATAAGTCTCTAATCTTACCTCTGTCTGTCTCCCAAGATTCTCATGGCTTCACTCAGATTCATGCCCACTTGAGTAAGCGTGGAGTCCACCATCATCAAAGGTGTTTCTGGGTGTGTTTGGTGTGTGAGTGTGCTGGGAAAGAGAAAATAAAGACAAACGTTTCAAAATCATTATGTAGTGCAACACTTTTAATCGAGTGTGTACAAGTATACACACATTTAGACACACTGATATTGTGCTCATAGCAAGTAACAATACAGTCTCCATTGTTTGTTCCATGTTAGCGTGTATATGCAGTGAGAGAGGAGAGTAAGCATAAAAACACCAAAATATAGCTGTACCCAGCCCCGGCATCTGTCTGAACAGGCTGCCTGATCCTCACTTACAGTAAACATATTATACCTGTGAAACACACCCATTAAAGGCTCTGCCCGCTTTTCAACAAATGTAATGCATGATGTTATTCTTTTCTTTGTATATAAATATAGTGTCAGTTTGTCCCAGTGTGTTGCAGTGCCGGCGTGTAAACTGCTCCGTCACTAGACAGCAGATCAGCTGCTCAGATGAGGGCTCGCACAGCGCTGCACACACACTGTTGTTTCTTACTGCGTACCTGTTTGGTCCATGACAGGACTTGATATCTGTGGAATTTTATCTTGCTGCAGCAGAAACGTTCATTAACAGATGTATTTTTGAAAGCAGTATTAATTTTATTGTCTTGACTGTACTGCTCAAGTTTAATTTAAAAATGAGAACCATTGTGTAATTTTGCAATTTTATAATCCGAATAGTCGATTATTCGTTTCTATAATCGATTATCAAAATAGTCGTTACTTGCTACAATACTTACTACAATAAATGCAATAGTATTATAATAACCTACTGTTGAAATGCATTATTGTGAATTGTCCCCTAAACAGTATTATAGTACTATAAAACATTTATTGTGAAGACTCCCCATAAATAGTTGCACATTATACATTGTATATTTCTATATGCATATTTGCATTAGTGGTGGAACTATTTCTTTTCGATTAGTCGATTCATCTAACAATTTATTCCATTCCATTAATATTTCAGTATTTTATTCAACCATCATCCTGAAAGAGAGACATAAAGCACATTAAAATGTAATAGCAGTGTATTTTAAAATGAGTCACTGCTGTATGTCAACCCTTCTCTGAACTGGAGAATCAGTATTTTTACAGAAGTACTTGACTTAAAGCTTCAAATGGTTCTGACATGGATTTATTTCATCACTGAGTAACATGATAAGCAAGATAAGCACTGGCTAATGGATTTTTGCATCAGTGTGAGGAAAAGGAACTGAGATGATTTACAGACTGTAACAACAGTCATTTCATGTTCTCACTCAAACACGCCGTTACTGCCTAAGAACAACGTTACATTATGTTACCATGAGAGCAGCAAGGCCCCTGTTTCACCTGTGCGTCGTGTTCCTTTACTCCCTAGAGTGTTTACTGTGTGTTCCTTTGTCTCAGTGCCAGCTCGTCTTTGTCCTTTGTGTAAAGTGTCCTTTCTGGATCTTTGCTTTGTTCTCTTGGACCTTGCCTGTTTTTGGATTTTGGATTTCTCCTGCTCCCTGATGGATTTGTTTGCCTGGACTGCCTTCAGTGGGTTAGACCTGTGCCCGCCTTACCATCCTGTAAGCTTTCTATACTTTGACTTTGTAATTGAATCTCTGAACGGCACCTGCTCTGCCTCCAGTATCTGCATTTAGGTTCAGTCCCTTGTGTTCCCGCTACCTAGTTAGCACATTTGTGATATGAACAGCAAGATGTTACTCGTTTTGATAATCCTAATAGATCATGTTAGGGTGGGGACAAAAAGCTAAACAGGATTTGCGGCGCTGTCCTGCTGCCGCTGCCTTGTTGACAAAGTGCTCAGGGACTTTTCGCTTGTCACAGTGTTTATGCATGATAGTTTTACTGCTGTGATACAAAGCTTACAGAGCACCTCATTTTATGTGGCCCACAAGAATTTGCAAAGACTATAATTTACAAAACAGTTTTACACTGCTTTACAGAAGTACCATGTCCGTACCCTGTACCGGGAGCAACACGCAATTTTCAGTTTCTTTATGGAGATGTCCAAATCCATATGGGAATGGTGCCAAAACAGATGAGCCAATGACAAAGACAGGGATTCAAGAGAGGAGAGAGGTGCTCAGCCGTCTCCATGATGAACTCTAGCTGGCATTCACAAAGTTGTCAAAGCACTGGAACACACATCCAGAGATCTACAGGGTGGTTAGGGTGTTTGATCATAGGAGGCTCCAGCCATGGAAAAGCAGACTGATGCCTACACACAACTGCTCTGAGAGCTTAGTGAAGAATGGATTGCCAGCACTGTGTGTCAAGGGATCCCTTCACACCTGGTTTGGATCTTGCTGAATCTTGGAGGGGTCTGAGCGTGAGATTTCTGAGAGTTGCACGGATAGCAGTGCCTTACATGTACTTCCCAGTCAGCCCAGTTGACTGTGAGAGGAGATTCTGCCAATACAAGGCTCCAGTCACAGATAAGCGGGAGGCACTCACTGAGCTAAACACAAAGAGGCTGACAATCAAGTACTTCAACGGAGATGTCAGTGACAGAAGAAAGACTTAAAGTGGACAGACAGTCCTAGCTCATCAAGCAGTTCCATACGTTTTGGTAAATATTGCAACAACAGCTTGTTACTTTATATTATATATATATATATATATATATATATCTCTTTAAAAAAGTAAGATATATATATATGTATGTATGTATGTATGTATGTGTGTGTGTGTGTGTTTTTTATACCATAACCTTTTAATACCAATTACCTTTTCTTATTATTATACTCTTTATTAGTCTGTTCACATATGTAGGGTTTAGGTCAGAACTGTGAGTTTATTTAGTGTTTTCTCCCTCTTGTTGTTCCTCTCCTGGCCTTGAATGTTCATTTAAGGCCAGGAGAGGATCTCTGTTCCTCAAAGCATAGAAGCCTAGTCTGTGTAAATGATTATTCATCCCTTTGCTTGGGGCCAGACGCCCGAAGCCGCCCTAGGCGTCAGGTCTCTGGACCAGCTGTATGTGTTGGACCAGCTGTATAGTACTTTACTGTTTATTGTCTTTTATAAATACATTCTTCAAAGACAATTATTTGCTTAACCCCTCACCAGCAATATACAATTTCCTTTCTTTTACAAACAGATGGGTTAGGGTTGCAGGGTTAAAACAGAAAACACGGAATTTGGGAAAAAATAAAAACAGAATCTGTAAAAAATTAAAATGCATTTCACTGAACCCTTTACTAGCACTCTCAGCATGGAAAGTTTTCATTTATCCCCTGAAATATCTCCACAGCAACTGAATTGACTGGCACATTTGAAGATGAATCCTAATGATGGTCATCCCTAATGTTTCCTCTAGCGCCACTAGGGCTGAGCGATTTGGGGAAAAAAAATCTAATCTGCTGCCAGATTTTGCAATTACAATTTGATTAGCGAATTATTTTCAACTGAAGTTTAGTTTTATTCACTGCCAGTCTATTTTTGATGGAAGCCGCGTCAAGCAGCACAGAGCAGATGAACCGGGCAGGAAGTCAGACACAGAACGGCATAGAGAATCTGGTAGATTTTCAAAATAAAACACCCTTTCCAGACTCCCGATTGTATATCAACAATAAACACAGTTAAAACAGACAACTACTTAACCATACTATAAGCACAAAAATCAAGGATAATTGAACAAGTCAGCAAAATCAGAAACGCTCTTATTCTGAAATGCTTCATGTGATGATGAAATGTGGTTCAGAACTTCCCCTCAGGATAAACTTAAATAACTTTGGGGATCCTCTGACTTTTCATCTTGCTCCATCATCAGGTCAACATGTTAATGTGTCCAACACTTTACATTATGACCAAATACCTGCACTTTGTTTGTGTTTAGTCCTGATTAGCAAATGTTAGCATGCTAACATAGAAAGCATTGTACTTGCTTAACATCAGCATGTTTTGGCACTGTGAACATGTTAGCATGCTGACCTTAGCATTTGGCTCAAAGCACCGCTGTGCCTAAATACGCCATCACAGAGCGGCCTTCGTAGTGTGGCCGTAGACTCTGTCTTAATTTTCTCTATTTCACCAGAGTCACAGTTTTAAGCTATTTAATTCTACCTTAACTCTTCCAATCTAGCCCACATTAAAAGTAAACAAGTCTATATAGTCAATAGGCTGTAATTTCAGGCTTCAACTGTAACATACAGAAGAGCATACAAATGGGTGTGAACACTTCATTAGCACATTCAGTGTTTACTTTGGACAGAGACCAACGACACACAGTCTGATAAAAGCATTGCCTAAGTACTATTTAAAATGTGACTGGTTGAGCAGCTTAACAGTCCTTGACATGAAAATGGTTTAACTAACTTAACTTAATCATATTTTATGTAAGTACCCAATAATTACAAAATGTCGTTCCAGTTCTTGTTGCTATTTTTTAACTCAAAGAGAGAAAATGTGGGGATTTGGGGGCAGTGTAACTGCAATGATTACAGTGATGTCCTTTTAGAGATAAGTATGTTAGTAAGCTGCTGTCATACAATTTAAGTGTTAAAAATGTTATTTATCTTTAAGTTCAGAAACTTGTGACATTTAATTGTAATGAAGTCTCTAAAACAAGGAAATACAACTTTGATCTGAAGTGAATACTATGCAATTATATAATATACTACAATTATAACCCTTAAAAAAAATACTAACATTACACATTAATTATCACATTATACACTGATAAACAAAAGTTACTTTTAAAATCAAATATGACACAATATCTCAATATATGGATCACAGTGTGTTATTTAAAAACTGACACCAAAATTAGCAATTTTAAGAAATCACAATGTGGACATTGTATTTATACTTTAGTATGTTTCTGTTTTATTATAGCTATTATTACAATATTCACTTATTACAGTTAAATTAATATCTGTTTTGTAATTAGAACGTAATTAGGCTAAGAGATGTAATACAAATAATATATATAATAATATCTGTGTAGGCTATATAATAGCACTTTTATTCCATCATTGTTCTATTAGTTTTGTTATGTTTTTACTTTCTATCTAGCTAATAGCATTCCTTTTAATCTGACTGTTTTGAGAAAGTGTTATTCCACACATTAAGATGAATTACCTGGTACACCAACAAGAGCGTGCATTAAGTTACAGAGAAGTTACACACTGTAACGGTCTTTTTTCACTGTATAGGTTACGTATCTCCATGTACGTGGCACGCGTCTGACAGGTGCCTGCTGCTGTCATGTTCATGGAGGAAGAGCTCAGAGCTCACACAGAGGGCCAGCTAGCAGCGGACTGGCCGCTGCCGGAGCTCTGCTTACCTTCACTGCCCACCGCTGACAGCCTGAGCGGGTCTGCTGCGGAATGGGACGCAGACAATCTGTGGCCGGGAAACGTCGCGGCGTCCCTTCACAACTGTTCGGGAAAGCGAGCTGAAATGTTGAATCTGACACGTATTTCCAGCTCTGACTTCTTTCCGATTTCCGCAGGCTGAACCGGACACTTTACTTCCTGACTTGACGCGCGACGTCCGTTCCACGCTGGCAGCGCCGACGTCACGCGCTGCCTTGTCACTGGCCAGTCAGGTGATAACTGATGACGACAGCGTATTAAAGTTATTAACTTATTATGGACATGTGAAAAATCATTAGAGCCTAATTTAAAAATGGAGGCTGACATTGGGAAATTTGGATTCATGTAGGTAGCATGGCTTCTTTGCTTGTAGAATAGAATAGGTAATAATAGAATAACAAAATTTAATTTTGCATTTTTACTCAGCCTACAGCCTCAGTTCAACACAGCACAGAGCAGAGAGCCGTTTGTGTACCAAATACACTGACTTGACACTGACAAACAACAGTGGTTATATTTTAATTTTTGGATTAAAATTATGCAAGGGGCAATTCAGTACTTGCAGCCAGGGAAACAGGAGGCTGCTTAAACTCAAGCTCAGCAGATTGCTGCAGCTCAGGAACAGGTGTTGACCTGGCTGCCAATAGGGGCAACCCAGAGCCGGTGGCAGCTCTGTAGCTCGGCAGCGAAGAGGCCGAGGTGCTGGGCAACTGAGTCTCTGTGACGCTGAGAAGCGCTGACGGTGTGTAGGAAGCCATGGCGACCACACCTTCTTTAGTGGCCTCCTATTAAAATGGCCTACCGAGTATGATTGCAGGCTGCAGGCTCACCAACCCAAACCTAATCTACTGGAGTGCAGGTTGGTTGCTAGCAGACTGGAAAGCTGGCTGGACATACTGAGGCACAACCGTGGCCCTGACACTGGGGTTCTCTGGTGCTTGATATTGGCCATAGGTTTAGAGATAGGTAACAACTGGTCACCCCTTTTGACTATTTCACTGTGGTGGAATGTAACTAAGTACAATTTACTCAAGTACTGAATATATTTACTGAAGTACTGTATACATACAGTTTTGAGGTACTGGGAAGTTTCACTGAGAGGATGCCTCTCAGCAACGCCCTGATCGCATTCACACAGTTACACATTCACACCTGGAAGCTGCCCAGTACAACCCCAGTCTGGTCTGCTGGCCACTGAGCAGCTCCACTTGAGCGGTTGGGATTATGGGCCTTGCTCAAGGGCTTCTCAGTGGTGATAATGAGGGAGGGGAAGCACTGCTTGTTCACTTTCCACACCCAGATTTTATCCTGCGGGTCTGGGAATTAAATTGACAACAAGTCTCTAACCTTTAGGTGACCACTTCACTACAATTTAGAGGGAAATATTTATACTTCATATGCAACTACATGACATATTAAAGTTACTAGCTTTTTAAAGACTTAGATTTTACATACAAAACATAAGGTGATCTTAAAACCTCTCCGGTGACTTTATTAGGTACACCTGTTCAGCTGCTTTTTAACACAAATAGCTAATCAGCCAATAACACGGCAGCAACTCAATGCATTTAGACACGTAGACGTGGTCAAGACAACTTGCTGAAGTTCAAACTGAGCATCAGAATGGGGAAGAAAGGGGATTTTAGTGACTTTGAACGTGGCATGGTTGTTGGTGCCAGACGGGCTGGTCTGAGTATTTCAGAAACTGCTGATCTACTGGGATTTTCACGCACAGCCATCTCTAGGGTTTACAGAGAATGGTCCAAAGAAGAGAAAATATCAGTTGTGTGGACGAAAACACCTTGTTGATGTCAGAGGTCAGAGGAGAATGGGCAGACTGGTTCCAGGTGACAGAAAGGGATCATTAACTCAAATAACCACTCGTTACAACCAAGGTATGCAAAATATCATCTCTGAACGCACAACATGTCCAACCTTGAAGCAGATGGGCTACAGCAGCAGAGGGCCCACCAGGGGCCCCTCCTGTCAGCTAAGAACAGAAAGCTGAGGCTACAATACACACAGGCTCACCAAAACTAGACAATAGAATTTTTAAAAATGTTGCCTGGTCTGATGAGTCTCGATATAAGCTGCGACATTCAGAGGGTAGGGTTTTTGTTGTTGACCATGTCCGTCCCTTTATGACCACAGTGTACCATCCTCTGATGGCTCCTTCCAGTAGGATAATGCACCATGTCACAAAGCTCAAATCATCTCAAACTGGTTTCTTGAACATGACAGTGAGTTCACTGTACCTAATAAAGTGGCCAGCTGCGCTATACAAATACGGAGCATTTACATTTGCATTTACAGTGCCACTGAATGGTGGCTGGACAGCATGGCTGAAGGCCAGTGACAGGGCAACAGGGCAACAGGACTAAAGACCGCAACGGAACAGCTGGACTGGAGGCTGGCGTGTACTGGAAGCCAGCCAAGTGAGCAGAAGGGGCCATTAGATCCAGGGGCTGCTGCTGCATAACAGAGTCTGAGGGTTGCAGCAGCCATACGGACTAATGCCCTTCATGGGTAACCAAAGGTGACTGTTGCTCAACAGAAGCAGGGGACTGCAGTTGTTCATCAAGTTTGGGGAACTGTATTTGTTGCAGCTCGGGGAAAAGAGGTGCTGCAAGGTTGGCTCTGCTGCACAAAGTCCTGGGAATGCAGTTGAACGTAGTCTGGGGTTGCTGCAGTCTTTCAGAGGGAGCTAGTGGCCTGTAGCTCAGTAAGAGCAGGTGGCAACAACAGTTCTTTAGGGTCAGGATACTGCATCACAAGCATCCAGGGTTTGCAGCTGCTCAGGGATTCCAGGAACGTTGAGAGCCATGACGACCACGTCTCTTTTTATGGTCTCCACTGGTTCCAGTGAAGATGGCCAGGCTAGCCCCCTCAAAGTCACGCTGGAAGTCAGGGTCAAGGTGCAGACTGGTTAATTATTATGTTGGCAGGCTGGGTTTTAGGCTGGGGGCTTGCTAGTTGGCAGCTAGCAGACTGGTAGCTAACTGGGGTACTAGTCAGCAGGCTAGTTGACCGGAGATTAGCTGCCAGTGCCTTATCAAACTCTTGGCACTGTTGGACAGGTAGGAAAGTACATGTCCCAGAGGACATATGCCTACCATCTGCCAGTGGTCATGTCTAAATGTCAGGTTCGGCCAAGTGACAGAAACGCTTATGACCCAAACACCAGAGAGTAGGAACTTTATCATTCATTAAGGAAATTCTGGTAAATGATGAATGAACAACGCTGTATAGTAGGCTACTATTGCTAACGTATTGATCCTTCCACCACTTCTAGAGCCTATCATGGTCTGCGTTGGCACACATTCATATTTCTAGCTCCACTCGATTAAAATGGAGGCTTTGCCTTTATTTATCTGTTGCCATGGTGAACCGTAGAATCGGAGCTCCATTGATGATGGCTTTTTTTTCATCCCCACGCACGTGCTTCCAACATACTGAGAGTTGATTTGATTAATTTTCATCAGTTGTTCTGGAACTCAATCAAGTCAGAACTCAGGGCTAAGCTCAGAGTTTGTTAAGCTTTCTGAAACGGGGCCCTGTTCTTCCTCCTGAGCCACAGTTTTGAATGCACAGTGGGGCGTTGGAGAGTGTTAAACCCAAAAGGCAACGTCTGTCATACAAAAATACTCAAAGACAATTTACCTCTCATCCAAGAGGCTTCTTCAGTTCTAACTGAATGGCAGGGAGTCCTGGGTATTTAACCTCTGTGTGGTCGTTATCAAGGTGATGGTTACTGCTTTGTTCATTAGTACTCCTGGCTGTTGTAACAGCCGAGGACCAAACCCTCCTCGTATCCTTCTTCTTGTTCTCCTTCATGTCATCTTTTCATTTTGGGGTCGACAAGCTCAAGAGTTAGTCATACTCAAGGAAAAAGAAATGTTGAGTTGCATTAGACTATTTAAAAAACATCCAACCTTTAGGTAGCAGGTGTTTTTTGTAATAGATGGTTAGAGTTTTAAAGTTAATAATGTGCCAGCCTTTTACAATCTCTCCATTACAAACAAATTCACCATTTGGGGTCCAGCCACCCTGGCTCTTGGCTAGCATCTTCATGATGTACTATGTTACGGTAGCGCACATAGGATTTGTATTACCTTGTCCCCTTTTTGATCCAGTCCTCTGCTTTTTGAATTTTTTATACTGAGTAGCAAACAGAGGAGTGTTTCCTTTTAAAAGATTTAATGCAAGCTCACACAGAGACCGAGTCCAAAGAGCAATGATTGAGAATATGTTTATATATGTTCCGAGCCCAGGTGTGACACAAACCTCTTTTTAAAGATCACATACATGCTGCTGCTGCTGCTGCCTAATCTCATTTTAGGTTGATAGACAACTGGCCACTTATTGGATATTACTCCCGATCTTAGTCTGTACAGTTCTGGGCAGGTAGGGGTTAGGTTGATGATTAAATAACCATTAGAATCTTTGGTAGCGTTGTCAGGACTTTCTAAGAAAAAGTTTTGTCCAGGGAAAACTTTGTTGAATTAATGTAACTGTCTTGGGGGTTTTCAAACAGCATCAGGGAATTCCTGTTCAGACTGGTGCTATGACCATGTTTATCTTGGTGAAAAACATTTTAAATCAGAATCACAGTGCTCATGTTCCTGTGATGAAAATCCTGACTAGTCCAGATGGTTGGAGGGCTAAAAAATGACATATTCCAAAATAATCTCTTTTTTTTTTGGTGGGAAACAGGTCTTAATCTTCAAATGAATTAAGTAGTCCTTCAAGGAATGAAGGAATGTGCAAATTATAATCTATGTGACATTATGAAGTGATGGTGACATTTTGACCTGAGAGTGGCACTAGAGGACAGGTCACAAAGTGTTCAAAATGAATGTAAATGTAAATGCTCCGTACTTGTATAGCGCCTTTCTAGTCTTTTCGACCACTCAAAGCGCTTTTACACTACATCTGCATTCACCAGTCACACACATTCATTCACTGAGCCTAAGTGCTCAAACGGAAACTAACATTCACACACATTCATTCACTGGCGGAACAGCCGCCAGGGGCAATTCGGGGTTCAGTATCTTGCCCAAGGACACTTCGACACGCAACCAGGGGGAGCCAGGGATTGAACTGCCGACCTTCCGATTAACGGCCAACCCGCTCTACAGCCGCCCAAAAGGATGTATGTAGCAATCTGCACTCATGGTAGCGCTAGAGGAAAGGTCAGGGAGTCGCCGCAAGCATTAGGATTCATCCTCTGGGGATCATGACTGTCTACAGCAAACACCACTGGTGTTTCCACTGGCAGGGCAAATATTCCCCAGGAAAGTCTGGAGCATTGAACTGTATGTGAACAAGGTGCTAACACCTTCAGAAGCTCCTCTCCTGTGGAACCAGGTTCCAGTTTGGGTTCAGGAGGCAGACACCATCTCCACATTTAAGAGTAGGCTTAAGACTTTCCTCTTTGATAAAGCTTATAGTTAGGGCTGGCTCAGGTGAGTCCTGAACCATCCCTTAGTTATGCTGCTATAGGCCTAGACTGCCGGGGGATTTCCCATGATGCACTGAGCTCCTCTCTCCTCTACTTTCTCTCCCTCTGTATGCAACCTCATCCCATTATTGCATGTTACTAACACAACTTCTCCCCTTTCTG
>NC_060151.1:1456674-1465899 GCF_021292245.1 Micropterus dolomieu | reverse complement strand
AGCGCCTTTCTAGTCTTTTCGACCACTCAAAGCGCTTTTACACTACATCTGCATTCACCAGTCACACACATTCATACACTGAGCCTAAGTGCTCAAACGGAAACTAACATTCACACACATTCATTCACTGGCGGAACAGCCGCCAGGGGCAATTCGGGGTTCAGTATCTTGCCCAAGGACACTTCAACATGCAACCAGGGGGAGCCAGGGATTGAACCGCTGACCTTCCGATTAACAGCCAACCCGCTCTACCTCCTCAGGAGGTAAGCCCTTTAAGGCCAAGATGATGGTAAAGTCCATCTTGCGAACTCCCCTGAGCACAAGAGGAGTTTTACAAAGGTATTGTAAACGAAGAAGCTCGTAGAAATGATTGTAGTCGGAAGCCTCCTACCCACTGCCCTACATAGTTGAAGATAGTGAAAATCCTTCATTAGAAGGAGACTGATTCAACTGTCAATCTCACAGTCAGCAGAGAGACAAAGCACGCGTGAAACATTTAAACATTTGGTTTGAAGAGCACGAGATAGTCCACTCACACACAGTTAATTTCAGCATGCATGTATGTTTTTTTAAAAACAGAACAACCAACATTGCTGTAGCAAGAGCAACTAGATAGCTTCAGAGTCGCCTTCAGTCCAAAATGGTGGATGTGTGGTTCTGCTGCTGCAAGGTGATGTTGCAATGGAACGTCCAGTTGGCTTTCACTTCTTGTCAATGTACGTTCTTTGGTCTCTGCAGCCTGTAGACTACAGATGAGAGTCCAACAGAGCAGTGGACCAGCCGACCATGATGTAATTATAATGAACGAGGAGAACTGAGCACAACTAGGAAGATGTATCTCACTTAAGTGATCGGTGGAATTAAAATTGGTTGAGAGAGGAGAGAGAGAGTGTGTGTGTGTGTGTGGGGGGGGGGGGGGGGGGGGTTTAGTGTATGTATGCGATTTGCATACCTCTGATGTGTCCCTCTTTCAACTGGCCTCAATACTCTGCTGGGCCCTAAGGTGCAATCACTCATGCACACAGACACACACACACACACAATCACACACATACACACACATTTAATGTGGCAAGAGACAAGTGCACATATTGGCACAGGACTGCATATGCCTACACACACACACACACACACTCAGAAGCCCAGACAGTCAGCTCTGATGTGGCTTGTCAGCTCATTAGTGACACTGATGTTTGTGACTCATTTTTGCCCAATCAGAGCACTCGGTGCCCAGGAGATGAGCTGCCCAGCTTTACCCCCAGATTCACTGCTGCTGGAAATACTGCAGACTTAATAAAACAGTATCCACCTGATATAACACTGTGATATTTCCAATATATTTTCTATGTTGACTTAAACAGGATAGAGTAGGTTTAAATTCCTGGATTGCCATTATTAGAAAGAAGTAGAAGATTTCCTTTGTCAGAAGGTTCAGAATATCCTACAGTCAGAGCTGGATGAAACCACTAACTTGGGTTTGGATCCGCTACCATGCTACCACCTGATACAAATCCAAACTGTCACTCCAACTTAGATTAGAATTCTTAGACTACAAATTTATATTAATTGCATCCCAAATGATATGGAATCATCTGGAAAATGCCGTGTTCCTACATGTTGTCAATTATAATGTTCTTGATCTAGTAAATGCAGCTTAAGCTAGATACATGTGTAACCCAGCTCACTTCTGTATCTGCAATTTACAGATGTTCCTTAAACGTCTCATAGGCACAATGTGGATTCTAGCTAGGAAGTTGCACACAGAGAATCTCTCCCAGTCAACATGCGCAATCCAGAGGGATGTGAGGTCGGAGTTAGTTGTTCAAAAAAAGGGAGGATTTAATATAAGTTATATAAACCAGAACAGCCTCATAATGTCGGCTAGTTCTTACTGTTCTGCTTGTTTTTTCAGACTCCATCGGGCATCCAGAGAGTAACACATAGCTACAAAAGTTTGAAAGTTCAAATAAAAGTAGGCGATTTATTCGAAAAAAACGACAGATTTTTACCCAACGGAAAAATGTATAATGATCACTTTTACTAAAAAATACACAGCACTGGAAACGTTATAGCCAGTCAAAAAGCACACGAGGGAGCCGCGCTCTCTTGAAGGGACTGCAGAACACACCTCTATCACAGGGAAAAACTAGGCTACTGCAGCATTAGACACAAAAGCTATAAGCAGCAGCTTTTATGCATATTTACTTAATTCAAGTCGATCGCTGTCAGATGCAGAATCAACCCAGGACACATCGCTCAGCCCCCACCATCAGACTCTCCTTCACTCACTGCGCTGAGCAATGCCTGTAGTGGGAAAGGTATTGCCAATAGCAACATAGAATGTTTATCTAAACGCGCAACATGAACAGCGCTAAAATGACTGTATTCTCTATAGGGGTCAATTTTACCTGCTGGCGCTTATAGTTATAAATGCCCATTTTTTAAATCTGGCTTTATATTGACATTTTTTAACAATAGGGGGTGCTACATAACACACTTTTAGGAAAAGTCAGAGACTGGGGAATACAGCCGCAGTTGAATTTGACCCGTTGGCGGTTCTAGTGTTAATCTTAATTCAGTGTGTTTTCCCTGTTAGTTGTAGTTTATTGGTATATTTGGGATCTGTCTGCTTATGTTTTGGATCAATTATTTATATTATTCTGTTTCCCTATGGCCTTATTGGTGTCTGTCTGTATTCCCCTGCTGTCTCTCTGCCTGCCTGTGTCTCATTAGTCTTGATCCCCCTCACCTCTGTTGCTTCTGCCCCGCTCGTTAGTCCCTGTGTATATGTGCCTGCTTGTGTCTTCAGTCTTGGTCACATCCTTGCGTCTTGGTTGAGTGTTTTCCCGTGCTCTGTTCTCTGTGTTTTTGGATCTTACCTTTGGATAGTACTTTGTTCCTTGTATTTGGAATTTGACTGTGGATTATGTTTCTGTTGGAATGAGCTTTGTTTGGACTCTTGACTTGAGCTCCCGTGGAAGCCTGTTTAATTTAAGTTTTGAGTAAATAAATATTTTCTGAACTGCACCACCTCTCGTATTGTCTCCATTTGGGTCCACACTTCAGTCTGCACTCAGCCTAACCCATGACAGTAGGACGTGACCAGAAAAATGGACCCAGCAGACACAATATCAGATGAACTTTGCACGGACTTGGTAGAACTACAAAGACTGTGGAAAGAGTCCAGTCATGTAGGCAACAAGAAAGCTGTCATGACTTTTGGTCATCAATCAATCAAACTTTATTTCTAAAGCACAGTTAAAAAACAACCAGGTTGACCAAAGTGCTGTACATTGACATGAAACAATAAATAGACAAAATACAACACCAGACAAATACAACATACAGTTCTCATGCCAGATTAAAAGCCAAGGAATAAAAGGCTTGGGGCCAGTCTTGAAAGGCAATTCATTCCACAGTCTCGGTGCTGCGACTGAGAAAGCTCGATCCCCCCTGCTCTTGAGCCTTGTTTTAGGGACAACAAGAAGAGACTGGTTTGCAGACCTTAATGATCTTGAAGGAGCCATCATTTCTTTTGATGGGCAGGTAGATTTGCGAATCATCTGCGTAGAGATGGAAGCTGATGTTGTGTTTTTTTAAGATTGATCCAAGGGGAAGCACATAGAGTGAAAAAAAAATTGGCCCGAGAATTGAACCCTGGGGAACTCCACATGTGAGGGACACGGAAGGTGAAATAGAGCCACCAAAACTGACTCTAAAATCTCTGTCAGACAAGTATGACCTAAACCATTCTAAGGCAGTGCCCTTAATCCCCACGCCATGCTCAAGGCGAGAAATAAGGATGCTGTGGTCAATTGTGTCAATTGCTGCTGTAAGATCTAAAAGTATAAGAATTGCATAATCTCCAGTGTCAGTTGAGATTAAAAGATCATTAAAAACTCTTAAAAGTGCAGATTCAGTGCTATGAAATGTCTTAAAACCAGATTGGAACACCTCAAGAACACCATGTGTATCTAAAATGGACTGCAACTGTAAAAGAATTGCCTTCTCTAAAATCGTCAAGACAAAGGGGAGTTTAGAGATAGGGCGATAGTTTGAAAGTGCAGATGTGTCCAAATTTGGTTTCTTGATTAGTGGCTGCACCACTGCTTGTTTAAAATAGGCTGGTACAGAACCTTAAGTAAGACTGCTATTTATAATTTCTTGGATGTTAGGTCCAATAGTGTCCCACACCTCTTTAAAAAGGCGAGGTGAGACAATATCAGTGGGACAAACTGAGGGTCTCAAATGTGTAACAATATTTTTGAGAGTAGAGATGGATACAGTCTCAAATAGGTTAAAAACAGCTCTGCACTCTATGGAAATGAAGGGGTCAAAAGCAGGAAGTGCGATGCTTGCTCTAATTGAGGCAATCTTATCCACAAAAAAATGGAGAAATTTTCACAGGCCTCAAAGGATGCTACATGATAGACAGATTGGGGAGTATTGAGAACAGAATTAATTGTTTTAAAAAGAACATGAGGTTTGTGGCAATTATTTGAAATAAAATCTGAGAGATACTTGGTCTTCTCAGCTTTAACAGTTCTCTGATAATTGTGCAAACTTTCTCTAAGAATGTCATAAGAAACCTGCTTTTTTCCATTTGCGCTCAGCTTTCCTACACTGTTGTCTAGCCGCCCGAGTTAAGTCACTTTTCCAAGGTTCAGATTTGGGTTTTGAACACATGGATTTAAATGGGACAATGGTGTCAAGAATGTTGCAACAAGTAGATAAAAAAGAAGAGATTAATGCCGCTGTATTTTGACAAGCAGAGGATCCCATAGCCTCCCTAGCAATATTAAAAGCACCAGAGAATTGCGCAGCAGTGGTGGGTTTGATCATCCTGCAGATGGATGGAGGAGCGTATTGCTTAACGGTTCGATAGGGAAGAGAAACGTCAAATAAAACAGGCACGTGATCAGAGAAGACAGCTTTGTATATGTCTACATTACAAATGGGTACACCGTATGACAGAACAAGGTCTAATGTGTGACCATGGACCTGTGTCGGACCAGAAACAAACTGTGTAAGGTTAAAAGCATCGATAAGATTTAAAAAGTCTTTTGCCAGCGGATTTGTAGGACAACATACATGAAGATTCATATCCCCTACAATTAAAATCCGGTCATATTTCTGCATGATTTCAGACAGGAAATCAGAGAAGTCACTGATAAAATCCTTATTATATTTAGGAGGTCGATATATAACTGCACATATTACCGGCTGAGATTGACCAATTCAACCATGGTTAGTTCGAAGCTTGAGAAGGAGACCAGTGACAGCTGTCTGCAGTTGTACGTTTTCTTGAAGATAGTAGCAAGTAGTCCTCGGAGAGTTAAAATAAGTGCAATCAGCCGGTAAATGTTCAGAAAAAGCGCTCAACTCACCAACATTCAGCCAGGTTTCAGTCACGAATAAGAAATCCAAATCATGAGAGGTAAAGAAGTCATTCAGGATGAATGAAGTCTTATTCGCTAGCGATCTAGCATTGACCAAGGCTGCTCTGACAGGCGTGACCTGTGTTGCCAGACTGGCCATCTGAGGTACTCGACTCAGCTGCCGAAGATGTCCATGTTGACGAAGTGAACATCGGCGAGGAAGCTGGGCCTCCACATCGGTGCCGACAAGCTTCACCAGCTGTCCGCTGCATTTTCCCCGCCGCTTGGAGCGACTCCTCTGGGGAAGTGATGGCGGATTGTACAGGAGGTGAGCAGGTATCTCTGACAGCAAAGGAGGGAGAAAAGTTTTCTGTCCACCCTGATCATATTTGATCAGTGTTCTAGCAGAGGATCGGAGATCAAGCAGCGTTTGGCGATCGTAGACCAGCAGAGAATCAATATGTTTTATAAACAGTTTCACAAGCAGTAAAAATACAAACAAATTTGACAGCAATGGACGGACGGCCACACACACTGGCGCCATCTTCAGATCCAAATTCGTCCAATTTGGATCTGGCCAGGTAAAAGTTTCCCAGAGGCCATTGCTGAGAGACTATATCCCTGCTGGCCAGCTTTTTCCACATCCCAGCTCCCTGGTCTGCAAGGTCTACGTCTGATCTCTGATCCACCTCTAGTAAGGCCAGCTGGAGGGTGACGTGGGCGAGCAGCCAAGACACAGGCACCAGCCCCGCCAGTGAATCGTTCGACTCCAGCTCCTCGTGCCCGGTCGGTGGTCAGACTGGTATCTACCCCGCTGGTGGTCCAGCTGACTCCTGTTCCTCGTGTCCAGTCGGTGGTCCAACCAACACCAGCTCCGTTGGTGGTCCGATCAACTCCTGTTCCTGGTCCCTCATCGGTGGTCCCAACACCAGCCAGAGGGGTTCCGCCTCCTACGCCGGCCTCCTGCGTGACCTCCAGAGAGGTCTCACCTTTGATGGGCCTCTGGTGGGTCCCCGCTGTCGCCTTCGATCTCTGCTGAGAACTCCGGGGAGGTTTCACCGTCGTCGTCGGCATCCTGCTTGGCTCCCAGAGAGGATTCGCCCTCGACACCGGCCTCCTGCTCGGCCTCTAGTGGGTTTCCGCCCTCACTGTTGGCCGTTCTGCCAACCCCCTGAACTCTCCAACCTCCAGGTCATCCCTCCACTGTTCAGCCCCTCTGATCTGCCCGGCCTGTTGGCCCCGCCTGAACTGTTTGGTCCTTGCTCTCCCTCTGCCCTGCCTTCAGGCCGCCCGCATGAGCCCTCCTGGTTCCCCTCTGCCCTGCCTTCGGGCCGCCCGCCTGAGCCCTCTTGGTTCCTCTCTGCCCTGCCTTCGGGCCACCCACCACTTGGTTCCCCTGCTCTGCCCTCAGGCTATCTGCCAGAGTCTCCCTGCGTGGCCCCGTCCCCTCAGTCACGCCCTGCCCATGTTCTGATCGGCCTCACATACTCTTTTGGGTTTTTTGTTTTTTGCCCTGGATCCTGGACCCCCTCTTTCTGCTCCCCGGACTATCTTGTCTTCTGCCCCAGTTTCTGGGCCTCCTCCTCCTGTCCTCCCTCCACCCACCCTGGCTAGGTTTTTTGGAGTTTAAGAATGTTTGAAGTGTGTTTCTCGGTGTAGCCTTGTTTATTTATTCACATGTTCTAGTTTACTCTATCTGTTTTCATGGGTTTGGTTTTGGATTCTGTGTTTCTATAGCTTTATTTGATCTTGTCATGGGTTTTGTCATGGGTTTTGTAGCTAAGTTTAGTCCTTTGTTCATTCGCATGTTTAAGTTTTCTTAGTATCTGTCTTGTCTCGTATTCTAGTTTTGTCCTGCATTTTAATTTGTGTCTTAGTGTCTACTCCTGGTCTGTGTACTTCTGTATTATTTTGTCCATGTTTGCTCTGTGTTCTGTTTAATCTTAGTTCAGTCTGTTTTTTGTAGTTTATTGGTATATTTGGAATCTGTCTGCTTATGTTCTGGATCAGTTATTGTTTTTTTGTGGTGTATTTGAACTATCTGTATCAAACAAATAATCTTGGTTCTTTAAGCAATGCTTTACATTTAAGAAGCAGGGAAGTAAAACATTTCCAAAGTTTCCTTATAAATACATTCTATATTTTTCTTACGTCGGTGGTCATGTGTTTTCTGTGGGTTGGAGGTCTTATTTCTACCTTGTAGAACCAGCTACTACAATCTCCTAATCGAACCTAGTGAATTGGTAAGCCTGTAAACTGAGTAAACCTGTGACCAGATGGGACCTGGTTTGGAGAACCAGATTTAAACATTGTAGATATTGTGTCCAGGATCTGAAGATTCTAGATTCCAGTTTTCCCATTACAAGGGGAAGGTGACCCATTTATACAGGTTACACATGTGATACATAAATACATATTATGATTGGCAGGATATAGTTAGCTCTGGGTTTTCTCAAAAACTTCAATGCACTGGGATCTCTGCGACAACTAGCAAAATGGTAAATATCCACAAGCTAGTTTTTACTAAGGTGAGAGATTGGAACCTAGAGTGGAAGTTAGATAAAGTCCTCAAAAACTGTCAGGTGTGTCAGGGTGAAATAAGCCGAGCAAATGCATTTGTCAACAGATACTACTCAAACAGACAATCTGATTGGGCCGGTGTGCGGAGATGTGAAAGAACTACCAGCCTCGTTCGAACGATTCAATGTGACTACAAAGACACGGACAAGACAAAGAGTTGGAGAGAGATCTTTGAGTGTGGCCAAATAAAAAACAAATATAAAAAAAACGGCACTTCAGCATATTCGTATAATGGCACTTGAGTATTTTCGTATTTTTGCTGCTTTTCTGAGTTTGTTTTATATTGTCTAGATTTATCTTTGGTTTTTCTTGTATTGTTGCACACTATGTCTTGGTTTTTATATATTTATTAAATTGCTGTATTTATGTCTTGCTGTTGACCCAGAGCTGCTGAACAGTGTTTCGTTGTTACCAAACTATGACAATAAAGTTCTATTCTGTTCTATTCTGTTCTATTCTATTTAGAACAGATATTTGTTCTGCACAAATGACCTGTTTGTTTGAAGCAATACTGACGCCATTAGACCAGATTCAACAAGTGATTTACAGATTTACTGTATATCTCCAAATAGAGACAACATAAAGATGAACAAACCTATACAAAGGGATTATACTGGCAGAGTAGCGGACAGAATAAAAGGAATTTTCTTCAAACTGTTTAATTGGGCTCCTAAATGAGGTTACCAGCAAAGCATTTGTAGAGGTAACAAACATGCTTTAAAATGAAAAAAAAATTGTTTGTCTAAAGAATTATTTCTAATAATTATATGTCTTCTCCTTTCCCTGATGCAGTGTTCCTACACATTTTCCATTTCAAAATTCCGTACTTTCACAGACTCATATTTCCAGACTTCTCGGTAGATTTGTCAGACCATATTTGACATCTGAGTACAAATAGCTAGATGCTCATTATGTAAATAAATGGTTGTATGTACAGGTGCTGGTCATATAATTAGAATATCATCAAAAAGTTGATTTATTTCAGTAATTCCATTCAAAAGTGAAACTTGTATAATGTATACATTCATTCCACACAGACTGATATATTTCAAGTGTTCATTCCTTTTAATTTTGATGATTATAACTGACAACTAATGAAAACCCCAAAATCAGTATCTCAGAAAATTTGAATATTGTGAAAAGGTTCAATATTGAAGACACCTGGTGCCACACTCTAATCAGCTAATTAACTCAAAACACCTGCAAAGGCCTTTAAATGGTCTCTCAGTCTAGTTCTGTAGGCTACACAATCATGGGGAAGACTGCT
>NC_060151.1:1432844-1456574 GCF_021292245.1 Micropterus dolomieu | reverse complement strand
GAGTCTGGATCTGTGGCTGCGGGTCACCTGCTGCCCCCGTGTTCCTGCTCGACACCCTCTGCTACAACAACTATTGTTACTAGTCCTATTGTTATTATTGTTATTATAATCATTAACATTACGACTGTTATCATTAACACTACCATAAATATCTGTACCATTTTTCATTTAGTCTATAGCAACATCACCTTTACTGTCTGTACCTCTGTGTGTGTATATTGTGTAGGCTGCCTCCCTCCCCTCTCTCTCTCCTTACATCCCTCTCTTTTTCTCTCTGTTCCTCTCCCGCTCTCTCTCTCTCTCTCTCTCGCTCTCTCTCCTTCACCCCAACTGGTGGAGGCAGATGGCCGCCCACCCTGAGCCATGGTTCTGCTCGAGGTTTCTGCCTCTTAAAAGGAAGTTTTTCCTTGCCTCTGTCGCCTAGTGCTGCTCTTGGTGGGAACTGTTGGGCTTCTGTAAATAACATCACAGAGTACGGTCTAGACCTGCTCTTTTATGAAAAGCGCTGTGAGACAACTGTTGTTGTGATTTGGCGCTATATAAATAAAATTGAATTGAACAAGCAATACAAACTTGCCCCTGCAGGATTTACATTTATTCATTTAGCTGACGCTTTTATCTAAAGCGACTTAGAATTGCTATACATGTCAGAGTTCGCACGCCTCTGGAGCAACGAGGGGTTAAGTGTCTTGCTCATAAGTATAAGTGTAAGTGTAAGTGTGCTCGCCTTTAGTTTGTATTAAACCCCATTCAACTGTTCCTCCTCTGCCTTGCGTCCTGCGTTTGGGTCCTCCAACCTGCCTCCACCCCAACCACCGTAACAGTGAGGGCCTAATGTGGACACTTTTTGCTAACATGCTGATAATTATGTGACGTTTACCATGCAAAGGATTTTCTTTCCATAATGAGAGTTTAAACACCTCTGCTCTGAATGTCATACATGTCCTGTCTCAGATTTGGTTAGCTTTGAAAGTTTCTGGCACCAACCTTTTCTCACCAACTGGGAAAGACTTGCAGAGAGACTAATTCCTCTGATGTTCTTTAAAGATTCACTTACATGTGACACATTTTTATTTAATAAGATTGTGTCTGTTTTTTAAAAATAGTTTTGTCTTGTGTACAGTATATGTAATATGAGATGTCAGCTTTGTCTGGCATAAAGTAAAGAATGTAAAGAGAGGTCAAAATGACTGAACTAATCAACTGTTGTATGTAGACATGGAGGACCTTAAGGACTTCCTTAAGTCAAGGAATGTTGCAGAAGAAGATATAAACCGAATGAAAATGGACAAGGTAATGAATGATATAACTACCCTTGAAAATGATCTTTCAAATTAATAACTTATTCACTCTCTATTGAATATATTTCCGATATACTGTAGCCTAAACATTTTTCAGATTAATGTTGTCTGCACCCATTTGAGTTTTACTCAGTTAAAAGAAATGTAAGTAATTTTGGGTTTTAATTTCTAATTGCAGATTGACCAAGCTGTCTTTTGTATTATGACAGATGAAGAAAGGGCAAAATATATCTCTTCATATGGCAACCGCTTGGCTGTTCTTTCATTTTGTAGACAGAGGGAAGGAAAAACTGACCAAGAAGCAGTTTTAGATTGCCACAAGACGGATGAAAAAGGCAGGGTCTCTTGGAGAACCAAGTCGAACTTCCGCTGTGCAGAATGTTGGCGTAATGGCAAGACATAAAAATTCTAATGCTAAAAAGCACACGGAGGATAGAGGTTGGATGGCTGCATTTCCAAAATGATTTTCATCAAGTGAGGTCCAAGAATGGAGGAGGAACTAGGCATCTGACACTGGACAAAAACACTACAGTTGCACGGATCATGGACACTGCGAAGGATCTGTTTTTTCCTGAAGGCCAGTCACCAAAGGGATCCGCCAATGACTTTACATTTGACAAGTGTGACTTCAAGAAACAGACCGTATCAATGGCTGCTACACTTGTTGATCTGTATGAACAATCTAAAGTTAAAATGTTGAGGCTTTACCTTTGCACAACAGATTATGTGCATTCTAGTCTCGGATTCCTCAGATGACAGCGAGATCTACGAAAAGGTAATATGTAGAGCAGAAAAAATTTACATTTACTGATGCCAGCTTTTTGAATGTGTAGCTGATTTTCATAAATTACAATGACTATTTGACAAAACAAGTATTTTTTTAATTCAGCTTAAGCTCTTAAAATTCTCAAGGACATTTCTTACTTTTTATAGATAATATGATAATGCACACATTTTAGGGGACTTCAACTTTGAAATTTAAAAAACATGACTACAGTATAAAGTCGCTTCAGTTTTCCACACTTTATTGTGTTATACAGTAGATTAATTAAAAATGTTATAAATATTATTTGATTTTGAATTGATTCACAAACATGTCATTATGGGTTATTGAGTGTAGATTGATGGGGGGGAAATGCTTGTCAAGCAACTGTGTATTTGTTTCTTTAAAACTCATCTCGCTGTGTATTTTTTGTTACTACCTATGTTTTTTTTAAATAGCATCCCAAAAAACTCAGACGGCCTGATCAACAGAACCAACTTTGGATTCCCACACTGCCACCCCAAGCAGCAGAACACTCAAGTCCAGTGCAACACTCGATCAGACGATGTGGCATCGTTGAGTCCAGTTCAGCACGTCACACCAGGTGCAACACAGCTCCAGGGTCCAGTGTACTACATCAGTGGAGATGATGTGCAGTTCTTAGGTCTAGTTCTTCATTCCACGCCAGATACAGCAGAGCATGGAGGCACAGTGAATCACTCCATGCCAGATGATGACACTGAATACTTCAACGTGATGCAGGAACTCCCAGTTACTATGACAAACTTCAACAGAGATTTGGCTGAACCCGAGGACTCAGATGTGGTCCATATTGGACCACAGTCTGAAGATGGTGTTGATGACCTTCCTACAACTCTTCCATGGACAGAAGACCATTCTGATGAGACTGGTGCACAACCCTCAGAAGTAAGTGTGGTAATACATATTTAAAGTCTAACCTTATTGGTAGCTTCATATAGGTTCATTTTTTTGTATTGTTTTCATACCCATTTTATATTCATGTAATATTTCCGCAAAGCCACCAAATAAGCTCTCATGTTATGTCCGTATTCATATTTCTTTGCTGGACTTTGACATGACATATCTTGATATACATAGATCCAAACATTGACACAATGAATGTTTGTACATTTGACATTGGTATAATCCTGCAGTATTCAAAAACAAACACATTAAAACTGTCCCTGACAAGTATTGGTCAAGATATCATGGTCTTGTTGTTCAGCACCATAAACGTTTGCCTGCCATCAATCCACAGTATTTCACAATGAAATCATGCCAGCAGTGATAGAATGGTGGTTGAGCTTAAACTTAGGGGGTGCCTAGATAGGTGCATGTAACTGACGTGTGTTGTAACACACCCTACCACATGTGTAGTGAAATGAACTGTCCAAACTACTCGCCACACTGCCTCTTTAATATGGTCAATACAGGAGTCCATCACGACAGTCTTTACATTTCACCATAAAGCCACCAATACTTAAAAGTAATGTCTTTCCTTGCGTGGTGGTCAAAAGCTGTTTATCCCTTCTGCCTGGAAACACCTGAAACCTGACATATATGCTCTAAGGCAACAACACAAAGCTGAAACCATGTGTAAGTACTGGTGAAGTACATTACATTGACCAGAAAAGGCCACATTCAGATAGTTATGTCTACTTTTAAATGATTTTTTAATATACTGCGGTCCCAATTATATTTAAGCCTAAATATGTAAAGTGTTTCGATTAAATTTGTTTTGTATGTTTTAATGTTGAAGGTACCGGAAATGACATTGCCGTTGGTCAGCGAGCCTTCAACTGCTGAAGCCATTTCTCTCCCACCCTCTTCACTTGAGAGACCACAACATCCCAAAGAGACAAGATATGCACACGTTCGCCGAGTTATGATTGTGGAAGATCTTATGAATGTTTTCATGGACACAAAAGTGATGAATATGGATTTAAAGATGGAGTTCAAAAATGAGATGGCTGTTGACAGCAGTGGGGTTTCAAGAGAGGTATACACTACTTTCTGGGAGCAATTCCTAGAACAATGTGAAGGGGAAGAGGAGCGAGTGCCAAGACTCAGACCTGACTTTTCAGAAGCCCAGTGGCAAGCACTCGGAAGGATTTGGGCAAAGGGACTTATGGACCATGGTGTGATTCCTGTGAGACTGTCAAAGGCTTTTATTTTGGCCTGTATCCTTGGTGTTGATTCAGTAGATAATGCAGAGCTGATGTCATCTTTCTCTAATTACTTATCTGATGAGCCACTTACTGTTGAAAAGGCACTTCAGGGCACACTTGAGGAGAGTGAAAAAGAGGATTTGCTTGATTTGTTCTCACGAATGGGTTCACATTGCCTCCCATCTGAGCAAAACACAAAGGTAGCCATTGAAACTATGGCCCATAAAGCTATGGTGCAAGAACCCAAATACAAAATAGACTGCTTTTCAAGCAGCCTGGCAGATGTGCAGTTGAACCTACCTCATACAGGTGTGAACCAACAGAGAAAAATCAGATAATCCCCTCTTCTTTACAGACAGAGATTTATAGAGTTTCAGCTGTCTGCTTATTCATATGTGTTTGCTGGACCATGACAGATATGTCTTCATATACAGAGACCCAAAGATTGACACAATGAATGTTTTAGAAATTCTCATTGTGGAATGGTTAAAATGCAGCAGTATTTAAATGCAAACACATTGTACACTGTTGCAACCACTTTTTGATATGTTCATGTCTCTGCTATTTGTGTTCAGGAAGTCAGTTCTTAAAAAGACAAATTTCTGGTCACCTGAAAAATTATTGTTACACTTGCAGCAGTGTTACAGTTTATACTGGCTGCCACTGTACATTTTGTTCCCGGATTTGATGTCAGATGTGTGCCACAATATAAAGGCTCAGTTCATTATTGAGTCAAACTGATGTCACAAGAGTAAATCCAATATATGCAGAATATACACACAATAAATTGAAGTTGAACTTATGAAATGCTTGTTTTTGTATTCATTCATATTTACAATTCACCAAAAATTAGCTGTTCATTATTCTTTGATATTGATATAACAGTAGGGGCCTCATCGGGGACAGTGGTTTGGTCAGACAACAGTTTAAATCCTTCACTTAAAAAACTAATGCATTTACACTATGAAAGTGAAAAACATATTGAAACCCTGAGTAGAACCATGACTTGGTTGTTTGGTTAGGATGGCCTAAAAGGTAACCATTTCTTTACATTTAGCTGCACTAACAGTAATCTGAAGTTTGTGAAGACAACAGTCCCACATGAAGCTTAGACATGCAGGCAAGACATGCATTGTAAGGACATGCAGAGGAGTATACAATAGCATTACTTGCAACACCATTTTTTTATGCTTAATAAATAAATAATGTATTCTAGATTAGTAAATATGGGTGTCTTAAATCTGATGAAGGACTTTGTAACTAAAGACAAACCCAACATTGTTTGGTACAGCTTGCACAAAGACAATAATCCTATTGATTTCTGCATAAGTAGGCCAACAGACATCACAACATAATTTTGTAGAATAAGGTAAGCCTCAAAATAAACATCCAATGTCCACCTCTAAACCAGGACATTCCAGCAAATAACCAAAAAAGACCCCTACACATTAATGCAACACTGTATGAGAAAAACAATGAAATAAAATGATGGACAGATGGTAATATTATAACAAAATGATATTTTCGCTATGTTTTATTTAAATGGGCAGTACTTATTTAATGACAATTCACAAGACTTTTATGTTAACTATAACATAATATCAAATTACATTGATCATAAAACTGAGGGCAGGGTGTAAATATTACATCCTGGTATAGAGGTCTCTGTTGTAGTGTGTTCCATCATCTAATGATAGCAGGTTTGGGCTTTTATAGTGAAAGACAAGTTGATCACAGAGAAGCGAGAATAACATCTCTCAAATGTAAGTCTATGGCCTCATATGGGTGTCTTGGATAAACCAGGTGTGATTCTGCCATGATGATGTTGCATATGTCATACACGTCTTGATCGCATGGAACACTTTGACGAAAAGTGCATGCAGCTCTGCACATTTGCAGATCTCCATCATCCACAATAGAGAGGTAGTCCCTGGTTCCACAGAGCTCTGGCAGTGCGTACATGATGCCGGGCTTCCAACTTGGCACATTGGTGTTTTTTGATGGCCTGATCATGTGTGAAGACCACACCTCTATTGTCTCATCCAAGTCATCCTAGAATAGAAAACATACGTAAAGATTTTTAGCCTTCTTTCAGTTAGCAAGTTATGCCTCAAAATTACTAATTATTAAGTAAATTAAAAACAATGTAACATTTGCTAAGTAACTAACATGTATCCTCATGTGAGTATTTCATTGTAATTGTTCTCAAGTGCTTCTATTTTCCATGCTATAGGTTACTTGACACTACATTTATAGTGAAATATTGTACTTTTTACTCCACTACACAGGCTATATACCTATGATTGTCTTAAAGAATATGATACAGTGTTACAGAATAAACCTCCCAATAGTAGGATACTCCATTTATTTTCAAATGCTTATACAGGTCTATGCATCAGTAATAATCTAGTAGTCTAGGCTATAGTTAAGCTGTCATTCTGAAAACAGTCATTCTGCAATACAGGTTTTGTAGTTCTTGTACTTTAAATAGCCTTTGTCTTACTTATAGGTAAATGATCTACTTCATTCACACTGGCAATTAATGTATAACCAATCCATTTATAAAAACGTACATTTAAATTGCACGTTTAGCCATCTCCTATGCTTTTATGGCAATTGAGGGGCAATGGAAATAAAGAATAGTGTAAACAGGAAGACAACATTTTGTAAATATATATTTTTGGATAAGGGGTTTGTAAAAAAGTAGTTAAGTAGTAGCTTAAAAAGATAAGACATGTATCAGCCTATCACATCATCTCACCTGAATTAGCCCCATGCAGGAAAACTGCACAAGGCTTTTGTCCAGAAAGCCTCCATCAAATATTCCGTTATCTTTGAGGTCTGTCAGTAGGGCTATCCAGAACTCAGCACACTGCTTTCGTAGAGATCCCCACCAGGATTCTATTCTTTGGTTAGCTGTGCTTGCTCCCTCCAAATAACTGTCAATTATTTGAGGGTGGTTGGAATGCAGAAGACGCTGAAAGTCCCGCACATGTCCATTTTCCGTGCCAAGGTCTCCTCTCACAACTTGTGGACATCCTTTAAGGCGCTCGACTGCTTCAACATAATACCCTCCAATTACCTTTGGATCACTGTTTGTGGTGTAGGCGTTGAGCCAGATGATTTTTCTAGAAAAGCCATCAATACAGCCATTAACACAAATGCCAAAAGGTTTGAGTTTATCATATGAGTCAATATGCCAAATGAAATTTGGTCCCTTAGAGAAGTAATTCCGCCTCTGAAGACGTCCCTCTGGAATACAACTCTTTCATAATCAAGCGGACGTCCTCTTTTCTCACTCTTAGGCCATGCTCTCTACATTTATTATGCATCCATCTGTATCCATGCAATTGTCCTGAGTACGAATGAAACTGACAGTATCCTGCAGATTACAGTACTGCTTTCTTCTGGAGAGGCCTCTTGATCTAAGAATCCGTTTAAGTGTACTTTTACTAATTACATAGCCATGCCTATTGAGTAGTATAACAATGTCAGTGTAGGTAATGCCCAGTTTGAAGCAAAATTCAATTAATGTTAGCTGGTCCATACCGTCCTGGTGTATGGCACTGGAAGCAGCTGACTGAGATGAAAGACATACGGCTCAAATGAACTGGAAGAAGAAAAGAATTGCGAGGTAACGCAAAAGTATTGCAAGGGAATGCAAAACATATTGCGAGGGAACGCAAAGTAGTCCTCAAAAAGAAATTCATAGTCCTCAAAAAAATATTCCTCACTGAGCCCTGGGAGCCACCGTAGACAATAAATAAATAAGGTAATTATTACAAAGGTGAATAAATAAAGAAGCTAATTAAAATAGATATATACATTTATGTCTCCTTGTATAATTTAATTACTGCCTACATTTATTTATTGACTTTATTTTTTTGTGCATTTAATCGGATGCTTATTTATTTATTGAGCATTTATATATTTCTGTATTTATTTCTGAATTTGTCAGGATCAGTCCTCCATACAGTAGAGCAGTTAATGAACTGTTATAGGATAGTGGAATCTTATTTTTCACTTTTAAAAAATGCCACAGCCTCCTGTTAATATGATTTTCTTGAGACAAATAAGTAATTATACTGATGCATTTTCATTGATAGATCTTGTTTTGCCACTAACTCAATGAGGTAAAAGCAAAAAAAACTTCAGATGGTTTACCCTGATTTATTGATAGTCCCAATGCTCGCTGTATAAGTAGAATTAGCACTTGCCAAATGTCAGGCAAGCACAATGAGACTATTTATAACCCACACTGCTTTTACAATACATGTCACAAGTCAAGGCTGAAATGAAATATAAATCTGAGTAAAAAAAACAAAACAATAGACTCCAAAAGACAAACACGCCTCCAACTGATCCATGCTGCTCCATGTGTATTAATAATAATAATAATAATAATAATAGACAACTACAGTATTTGTGAGCCCATTCATCACAACAATTTTATTAAATGATAATATGTCAATGTTGTGTTTACAGCTTGTTCCACTGGCAACAAGTGGCCCAAAAATTTAAAGACGACCATGTGCAAATGAATGTTAAATGAGTATCTGTACAGCTGTGCGAGGTTATCACGTAATTTACTATTGAACAATCAGAGCCCTCTTCTTTGTACAATGTCACAGATTTAATTCAATCAGGGCATGTAAAGTGCACATACACATTCGACTGACATAGACAATTTATCAAAACTAGAAAGCTCTTTTTGTGGTGTTTGTTATCAAACTCATTCTACAACAGCTCTTTATTTTGGGTTGAAAATAGCTCGTAGAAGAAAGGCAATACAGTCCCCAAACACTGAAGCCATGTCTACACATTCACAAAAGGTTTGGAAACATGCACTCATGCTTTACAAATATTGTATGTCATGCTTGCAAGGCCCCAGTGGCAACAAGCAATCATCATTTCAAGTATGCTTGAAAGGGAGCAAAACAAAAAATCTGCAGGGAATTAGGCATTCATAATATAAGTCTTTGCCTACTATGCAAATAATGACATTCAAAGTCTGTGGGAGTGTATCACCACTCCCTTTACGTGCTGCCGCTGCTTCCGAACTGCACCAACAAACTACTATAGAAAGGTTGTGTGCGGTTCAGTTATACCTAAATATAATTTTTAAAAATCATGCACAGATACACAATCATTTGTTTTCCTCTTTTCTTTAAAACTTGCTGTTGTCCATATTCCATTTCTTCATGCAGCTAAGGTTTATGTTTTTGGCTGAAGCTCCAGTGCAGGGAATAAGGTATATAAAAATAGTTCAATATGCAACACTGGGAGATATTAGTTACTTTCTTTCAGCAGCTGGAGGTAAATATGAGTTGGAGGCTCATGGATATCAGTGGTAAACTGAAATTGGACAGATAAAATATTGTTAAACTGTGATGATGTTCATGATATCAGTAGCTGAGGAGGCTGCCAGACAGACAACACGCACAGCTCATTATTTTTAATTTGCAAGAATAACATTGAAACTCAACCTCACACCTGTCATTTCAAAGTCAAATGATTAGAGCACAGAAACAAAACACCAGTGTAGCTGTTCAAATCCCAAACTGCCCTCAGACTACTGGTACCATTTCACAGTTCTTGTTTTCCTACTGTTTGAACTGAGATGCTGAGGGTTCAACAGAGCCATGAGCAGCACCGGCAGACCAAACAAACATGGTACATACCACACTGCATGTCTTCAGCACATTCGAAGTTTGTCAAGAAAAGTAGTAGAAAATAGAGTAGATGCACTTGTATTTAGGGATACCACCATGCAGCTACTGTGTTGAAGCACCTCTGTTGATATAAATGTTCTATCCATTCTGGTTTGGTAATACTGTGTTTCTACAACAGTGTGCACAGCAGAAAACTAAATTAAAAAAGAAAAAGGAGGATGCTTTTTGCAATATGCAGAGATTATATTCAGCCTAAAAAGGCAATACAATTGACTAAGATTTCCTGTGGATAACTTTTTACTGATTTAGGAACTGATTTTAGTGATAAAACACTTTTTAAATTCTTTGAGTGTTCTACACATTCAAAGTGTAGACTTTGAAAGACTACCAACAAGGCTAAACCACAGCTACTGCCAACAATGTCCATGTTACCACAATCCACTACTTCTGTAGTCTCATCACATGAAATAATATATTAACAGTATTTGAACCTACAGGTCCAAATACAGGAAAGAGTTAGCAATATGACATGATTAATAGGTTTAGCTAATATCATAAACATTGTTTTCTGGCCCAGACTGGATAAATGCTCACTGCTTAGTAAAATGCAGTCAAATGCTTGGGTTACCATGGTTACATGGCGAGAAGTGGAGGCAATTTGAAAAAAATAATCAATTGAAACCGTTCATGCAGCAGTCCCAAATAGCTATTTTCACGAAAGTGGCAGCTCTCCACATTACATTACATATATTCAGCTTTTATCCAAAGGGACTTACAATAGGTGAGTTTTAATCATGTGGATACCATCCGAACATAGTGAGAATCATTAAAGTACATCAACGTCATCAAATATGCTGAACTGCCTAAAGTGCTACATGTGGAAAAGGCTGTGTTTAGACCGACATCAGCACTGCCTGAAAAAACACAACCCCCTCATTCATTTCAACGACACCACCGCACTGATACAGTGGAGCTCCTCATGCAGAGGGCTCCAGCAAAAACAAGCTAGCTAGTTAGATCTGTAACGCCATCCAGCAACTCACTGAGTCGGCCAATTCTTGGTAGATTTCTTTGTAACGTGAACAGTGTAATTGTACTGTTTGGTATTTCAGAAGTCCTACTGATAAAGCCTGACATCATACATAGTATTTCAGATTGTTATGTGACCCCAACTTACATTACAGTTTTTTTGGATTGCTTACACACTAAAATTAAAAGTAGCACACTATTAGCAAAACCTTACACTCAAGAAGCAAAACATCAGCCCATATTTGCAACTATAAGCACATTGTCAACCTCATACTTGTTGCAAAACTCTACACACAGTGATTTGCAAAACATTAAACACACTTAACATACATTAAACACACAAAAATCTATCATGAAGTCACTTCCTTGCAATACCAAAGCACTGACTGTCAAATTACCGCACCGTCCAACCAATTTGTTCAACACAGTCATCAGGTGTGCAAACACTTGTTTGCTTAATTGTAGACACACCAATCAGGTGTATAAGCACTATAAAAAGCAGCAGGTGAGTTCATCGGTCTTCAAACACAATGGAAAGAGTCAGAGAAAGAGTAAGACGAGGAGGAGAACGAGGAGGAGGAGGAGGAGGAAGGGGAATCAACAGAGGAAGAGGAAGACAAGAAGGTGCTCAAAGAGGACCGAATCTGACAAATGAGATCCGCGCAACACTGGTTGACCACGTTGTCAACCACGGCCTGACGCTGAGGGAGGCTGGACTGCGAGTACAGCCAAATCTAAGCCGATACACAGTGGCAAGTGTGATAAGAACATTTCGACATGAAAATAGGTATTGTAAAAATATCATCATATCAAAAACATCTGCACGGTTTCAGTAACTGCTTACAGTACTGTATTCTATGCACTATCAGCACTTCTGTTACCTTTTCCTGTGAAATTACTGTACTATTGTATACTGTTTTTATTTTTCTACATAGGATTGAGGGTCAGGAACGACAAGGGGGAAGGCCTCCTATGTTCACAGAACAGCAAGAGAGGGAGATAGTAATCAGCTCCAAGGTAACACTGTCAATAACCATGCCAGTTTCAACGATATCCATCAGGTCTCAACATCAACACTGGCACGCATCCTAAAAAAAAAACATATTCAAATGAAGCAAATTTATCGAGTGCCTTTCGAGCGCAATTCCGAAAGGGTGAAACGACTGCGGCATGATTAAGCAGAGGTATATATTCACTTTAGCAGTGTGATCTTGCGTACTGTCTCATAATCTTTTACTGTACTGTAATATGTATACTAGATCTACACTGAACTACACAATTTTGCCTGACACTGTTCTTCAGAGAGTTTTACAAATGGATGGAGAGGAAATCCAGCATGAATTCATTTACGTAGATGAGGCTGGGTTCAACCTGACGAGAACTAAAAGGAGGGGAAGAAACATCATTGGCCACAGGGCTATAGTCAATGTCCCAGCAACGTGGGGGTAATATAACACTCTGTGCAGCCATTACACAGAATGGGGTCCTCCACCACCATGCCCATATGGGCCCTTACAACACAGCACTCATACTTACATTCTTGGACCAATTGCACAACATAACAGCAGCAAATCAAATCGATCATATGCAATACATTGTTGTCTGGGACAATGTGTCTTTCCACCGCTCTGCTCTGGTTCAGAACTGGTTTCAGCAACATCCACATTTCACCGTCCTATATCTTCCACCATACTCTCCATTCCTCAACCCTATAGAAGAGTTTTTCTCAGCATGGCGGTGGAAGGTAGATATGATCTCCGTCTCCAGGCTGAGGTACCCCTCATCCAAGCCATGGAGGAGGCCTGTGACCAGATGGAGGTAGCAGAAATGCAAGGATGGATTCGTCATTCAAGACGTTTCTTTCCAAGGTATCTTGCTATGACAACATTGCCTGCGATGTTGATGAAATTCTCTGGCCAGATCCAGCTAGACGAAGAGACAATGTCTAGTTTTTTTTTTGTTTTTTTTTTACAGTAAACTTACAGTACAATACGTAAAGTGACATTTTGTTGCAGTATTATGAATCTCCATGTCAACATTTTGGGCACGTTGAGAAATAAATGAGTTTCTTCAGTCTGCAACATTGGTCTTGTGTAGTGTTTGGTGAATTTACATTATATTTGTACTTTGTTGATGGTAGCCTACTCTAATCTTAGGGAAGTAGAAGTGCTAAAAGTGTTTTAGGTTTATCACAGCAGAGTGCAACTCGTGCAAACAGAGTATAGTAATGTGAAACGTGTGTTTCATATGGTAACAAAGTGTGGTTTTTAAACAGAAGTGTATAGTTTTTACAAGAGTGTTTGATTATGCAAAGGATCTGTAGTGCTGTGGTTGTGCTAATTGTGTGTAGTGTTTTGAAAACACTGGCCCTGTTTTGAAAATCGTGCTTAAGCAATCCAAAAAAACTGTTAATAAAGTTTATAAAAACATTAACAAGGGAAACACATTCATTTTCTCTGTGATTATGGACCCTCCAAAACTGCCAGCCAACAATAATATCTGGCCCGCAGCCATATTATGTTGCTTTGATAGCGGCAAAAAATATAAACAAATAAATCTTTGTCGTGGCAGAAACAGTTAATCAAATAATCACTTCCTCTTTAGTGGTTTTGCCTACAAAATAAAAGTGCAAGAAGCTTGTTTATTGTAATGCTGTAGTTTGAGTTGAACTGAGCTTTTACTTTGAAAAATTCTGAACGACATTAAAAGAGTCTGTAGCCTGCTTGACACACCTCTGAAAGAGCCATCAGAGAACATGATTCCCCTAAATGTCCTCTGCCTGGAGATACTGGGGAAATGCAAAAGCATCCGCAGGTTGATGGATGCGGATCAAACACCGAAACAAAAACCGTGCAGCACGTGCCATGATCTGAGAAACATTCGCTACAGAATCCATTTGTTGAAGAGAGAAAAAAAAAAAGTTATCACGAGGTGGGTTCAACACTCAACCCTTGGGTTGCAAGTAGGGCTTGACATTAACTTTTCTGCTCACTAGCCAATGTGGCTAGTGGGTTTCCAAACTTACTAGCCAAGCAGCGTTTGCTTAAATTGGCATGCTAAAATGTACTATTATTATCATTAGCTCTGATAAGGTTGTGTGTAAAGCTCCTGTTTTTTAAAACATGTAGTCTACTAAGATAAACACATAAAAGAGTAGCTTCTTAATGGATATACTAAAAATGCTGCATGGGTGTAAAAGATAAATTTTTAAAAATCGTGAAACACAGTTTAAGTAAGTTAAAGTTTAAGTAAATACTGTTATACAGAGTAGAGAATAAAAAGAACCTGCATTAGAAACAAAGAGCAAAGAATAAATTATATTGAAAAATCCACAATTAAGGCAACAGAATAAAAATTTTCTGTAGGCCTATATCAGTTTTGGGCACTTTGGATTGTTTGTTTTGCATCTGCTTTTCCTTAGAGCTTTGACTGGATTTATTTTTATCATCATGAAGCTCTGGTTGCTCTGAGTAACTGGAAATACTTCCACATTTAATAACTATACAGGTCTTTATTTTCCAGATTATTCCCATACAAATGCATCTCCTGCTTTCCTAAATGGTATGATTACTTTTATTAAAACTTTTTATCAACTCTGGAAAGCTAGTTCTGACATGATGATATGATGTGACATAAGGGCAGCGCTGCTAGTTAAGTTCAACTTTATTGTCAGAGTCGGGGTCCATTAGAAAATTTGCCGAGTTTTGCCGCCTCTTAGTTGTTCTGACAAGTCATTCATATACAAGTTGAAAAGGGCTGTGGAGAGTAACCCCCCTTGTCGTACTCCATGACCAACACCAAACGAAGTGGAGACTCTATTACCCCATCTGACCTGCATACTCTGGTTGGCATACCAGTATGCCAGGATTCTTATCATGCTGTCAGGCACGCCCCTTAGTTTCAATTTCAGAAACAACTTCCAGTGATTGACTCGGTCAAAAGCTTTAGAGGCATCTATAAAGCCAATTAGAACAGAGGAGTTCAAGGCATAGATACATAAATCAGTACCATGCTTAGCCTTAAAGCCAAACTGGTTGTCTGTGGTATCAATATACTCACTCAGATGATCTAATAAAATCCTTTCTAAAACTTTAGATAACACACTGGCTAGTGCGATTGGCCTATAATTATCCACGCTTCCAACCTTGCCAGCCTTGTCTTTAATGACAGGCACAAGAGTAACGGCTAACATCAAGTCTGGTAACATTCCATGGGTTATAAAACCATTAAAACAAAAGGCAAGAAGGGCTGCAACCTTTGGGCTTGCATATTTAAGGTGCTCTGCTGTGATTTGATCTGAGCCACTAGCTTTATTATCAGATAACTGAGAAATTGCTTGATGGACTTCATAGGTTGTGATTCCCATTGTGTCCCTTTTGGCAATATTTCCCACTTTACAGGGATCACTATTGACGCAGTTAAATAAAGCCGAGTAGTGTTGCCTCCACAACTCCCTCTATAGTGCATGGTAACAGAGTATTACCCTTGTTTAGGGCTCTTACCTCCTTCCAAAAGTTAGTGGTATTATTACAAAGGAGCTTTTCAGCCAAAGAGTCTGCTCTCATGACTTGCTCGTGTTTGCAAATATAACAAATTGCATATTTATACCTAGCATTAGTGATCTTTTTGAGGTCCAGGACAGGCCCCTGTCTGGGTCTACCAGCCAGAACCCAAGCTTTAAATGCCTCCTTGGCTTCCGCATTATGTGCAGCTACAAATTTATTCCAGCCTGGCTTGATGTTATGTGCCTTATCAGATTAAGTAAAATATGATCTGCCTCATACACAGCTCCCACAATACAATCATACATTGCACAGAGAGCTTCACGATGAGCAGTGTCATTACAGTTACATTAGAACACATAATTGCGCTTTTTGGTAAATATACACTACTCAGAAGAACATCTGTTTTCCTACAATATAACATCTTCATTTGTGAGCTTAGCCCAATCCAGTTTAGCCTTGCAGGCACTCTTACCCCTCATTGGTCATCTCAGGAAGACTATCGACATCAAGCAACATAGCAAAAGGCAAAATAGCATGGGCATCTGCAGTGCTAAAGCAATGATCAAGCCATGATGTGTGCCAGGCTTCACTTATGTAAGAATAGCTATCTGCAGGTAACAACAATTGGCTAGATAATATAAGGTTATTGTCTTCACAAAACTGTAACATATGTTTAGCAAACAATGAAATTCTGTCTGAAAGATCAACATTCATATCACCAACCACATATACACTTGATGATGACTATATGAGTAAAAGAATTTATAAAAGCAAGTCAAGTATTTTCAAGTATTCATCCTTATTCTGCTGACACTCATATGGTGTATATGTTAAAGGATAATAAACTCTTTGTTGTTAACCTTTAACTGTACTGCAATGCACCAGTCAACTTCAAGCCTTTTGACTTTTATCTCTGAGTCCAACTTTTTGTGCCAAAGGAGAGCCACACTTCCTGCTATCCTTCCTCTCACTATTCTCATAGAGAGGTCAGTTGTAGATTCACCAGCACCGTGGAAATTGTCTTTAAATGAGTTCAATTTTCCCAAATCTTGTTTAGGTAAAAATGTTTCCTGTAGACATAAAATGTCACAGCTTTGCCCTGTGCCCTGCGCTGCTTCCAACACGCAGCCCCCGACAGTTGTAAGATACAACATGCATGGGAGAATTTAAGAGGACAGTGCTGCCATAGCCCCAATCGGCACAACTGCTCCAAGTGTTGAACTGGGTACATCAATACTCATCACTCCCGCCTTTCGTGGCTCATAGTATCGCCGCACAACAGAACCTTCAGGCCAGAGTTCTGGGTTGTACATCTCTGCGACTTCACTGCATTCCACACACACTTTAAATGAACTGTATCTATTACGCACAGTGACAACCCGTTGACAGGTAACATCACGGCCAACTTTTCTTGAAGATAGTTAGCCAGCGTCTCTGCATCAAGGTCTGGAGAGAATTTGGTATCAAAAAATACTTATCAACTGCGTCCGAACCACTTCTATATTTCTTTGCGCAACTGTGCCAACAATAGGCTTAGGCATCCTCCGCTCTAATTTGTCAGCATGCTCTTTTACCAGAGCCAACTAACCCTCAGTATGCTTCGTCATTCGTCAGCCCAGTTTCACAACATAGCTCCATTTTGGTGAATCTGGCAATGCCGCAGTCCCTCCGGGGCACACAGCTGGGCCCACAGTGAGGCCCCCCACACCATCACTGTAGTGAAGATCCTCAATTTATCTTTATTTTGTTCACTTCCTTTAGTTCCTGTTCTTATCACTGATTGGCTCCCACTTCCACCTTTCATTCCTCCTAATTGAGTTGATTGAGTTCACCTGTTCACACTATTTAAGGACTGCACTCCCTTTCACTTCCACATGGGGCGGAAGTTCTGGTAAGAGAAGTTTAATTTACTCTTTAGTTTTATCCTAGGTCCATATTGATGAAAACTTAGTTTAGATGTCTGTCTCTTCTTATTTCCTTGAAATGGACATGTGAGTTTAGTTTCTAATGCTTTTTTGCTTGCTTGCTTTCAGATCAAACAACTCATGTGTCTTTCTTTTCCCTCATTATGTTGACAAATGCCTCATCTGAATTGGAAGAAAAAACGTTTTTCAGAGGATATTCATAGTTTCCTGGCTTCCTTCTGCGCATTCTGACCGTTGCGCCCAATGACGATAGCGAATGTACCCTTTTGAACCCCTCCTACTTTACAGTCACCCTCGCCCTCACCGATACTCGCGCAAGGCGTAGGTCTACAGGTCTGAGGGATTGTGGCTGCCCTGTGACAGATTCACCTTTGATCGTCCTTTGACAAAAGTCTGGATGTCATATTCGGCACGTGCACCATTGCGTGGCGGCACTGCAGGAGAGAATGAGACGCGCCTGTGGTCTGGATTCTCCTGCTATTAAAAAATATCGCCGCTGCTGGTTAAGTTGATGATAAACGGCGGGCTAAAACAGCCCTCGGTCCGACGGCCAGTCCGCTAGTTTAAAGAGGTGGTATTATGCTCATTTTCAGGTTCAAAGTCTTATTTAGGGGTTGTACCAGAACAGGTTTACATGGTTTAATTTTCAAAAAACACCATATTTATCTCATACAGCACATTGCTTAAGCTCTTTTCACCCTATGTGTTGTACGCTCCGCACTTGAGCTACAAAATCTTGGAGTTGCACATGTGCAGTTCCCAGGTAAGGACCAATCAGAAGCAGAGAAGGGCGGGTCGTAAGTAACAAGGTAGTGTGATCCCAATCAAAGCCGCTTCAGACTGCGACCGTATCCTAGCAGATGGTATAAGTTACTCAAGTCCACAACCACACAACATCATTGTTCCACATCTTACCATTAGGACTGAACGTTGAACTGTTGCCGGTGGTCTGACTATCTATGCTGCCTTGCCGAAAAATGCTTCCATAGCGCAAATCGATAGACTCGACTTGGCCCTGCTCCGTTTTCTATTGCAGATAGTACCCAGAGATAGCGACGCCACACACAACTACCGCGACGCAATGTTAAATGCGACACACACCAGCAATCCACACTGCTCTTAAAATGTATACAGTCTACGGTTAAAACGTTTCAATATTACTCAGAATGTAAAGACAGATAAGCGGTATGAAAACCTTCCAGCTGTTTCCTCTGCCGTTGTTGCTGTAGCGGTCTGTGTGACGGTGGGAGCAGAGGGCGGCTGGCCAGCCTCACACGCTCGTCCTGCAGGAGGCATCCCCGCAGCCACTTGCGGAGCTCCTCAACTCCGAAAATATTCAAGCACTGGCTGACATGAGCGTTGCTGACGTACTGCGGTAAGCGTGTTGAGTCATTTCCGTTTCCGGTGCTTGCGTGTTGGTACCGTGTTGAGCTGCTCTCGCTAAATACAGTTACATTTGTTAGATTACAGCAGCCAACTGTCCGCTAAACACTTATTCTTACAGTAACTTTGCTTAAGCACTCGGTTATTTCCATCTCATAGTTGTTCTAAAGTTTTGGTAGCTGATGCTACAGTACTTTAGCTTAGCCGTTAGCGACTTTAGCTTGGCAGCTAGCGATGGCTTCTCCTTCTACCTCTTTCTCCTGCTCGGTGTGTCAGATGTTCAGTTACTCCTCTGCCTCCTTTAGCGGTAATGGTACGTGAAATAAGTGTAGTTTATTTATAGACATGGAGGTGAGGCTCAGTGATTTAGAAGTCCGGCTCCGCACCTTGGTAGATCAGTCTTTAGCTACTGTAGCTAGCCAGTCCCCGGTAGTCGGTGTGGAACAGCCTGAGTTAGCCTGTGGTAGCCGTCCCCGGCATCTCCTGTGCAGCCAGGAAGGGGTGGCTGGGTGACTGTCCGAAGGAGGAATAGTCGTCGAGTCTTATTTGAAACTGCTGGATAAGGATAAACGTAAATACAGTAAGATTGTTATTCACGTTGGCGGTAATGACTCCCGGTTACGCCAATCGGAGGTCACTAAGATTAATGTTGAGTCTGTGCGTACATATGCAAAAACAATGTCTGACACCGTAGTTTTCTCTGGACCCCTGCCAAATCTGACCAGTGATGACATGTATGCATGTCGTCATTCCGCTGGATGTCCTCGGCTGGTTGTCGAGGTGGTGTCCAGCAAACGATGGGCTTTGTAGATCATTGGGAGACCTTCTGGTCTGATCCGGAGAGACGGCATCCATCCCACTTGGGAAGGAGCAGCTCTCATTTCTAGAAATCTGGCCAAGTTTATTAGTGGACCAAATCCATGACAACCCAGAGTTGAGACCAGGATGCAGAGTCGCAGTCTAACAAACTTCTCTGCCCTTCAAATTCAGCAGTACCCACCCAAAACCCTACGCAGAGTCGCAGTCTAACACACTTCTCTGCTCCTCCATTTCAGGAGTTAATCCTACAGTGGCTGTGTCTGCCCCCGACCATCAAAATTATTTAAATCAAAGGTAAACAGAAGATGAGCTGTACATAAAAACCTCATTAAAACCACAAGAGCAATAGTGCAAACTAATAGGAAAATTAAATGTGGACTCTTAAACATCAGATCTTTCTCTTCTAAAGGTGTACTAGTAAATGAACTAATATCAGATTATGATATTGATTTATTTTGTCTTACTGAAACCTGGCTGGGTGATGGAGAATATGTTTTCCTAAATGAATCCACCCCTCCAGTCATATTAATACTCACATTCCTTGAGGCACAGGCCGAGGAGGTGGCGCTGCAGCTAACTTCGACTCTAGCCTACTAATCAGCTCTAAACCTAAACTATAGCTCATATGAAAGCCTTGTTCTTGGTCTTTCGCACCCAAGTTGGAAATCACTGCAACCAATTCTTTCCGTTATAGTGTACGGAGCACCTGGTCCGTACTCTGAATTCTTATCTGAATTTGCAGAGTTTTTGTCAACTTTAGTCCTTAAAACGGACTAATATTGTAGGGGATTTTAATATTCATGTGGACATTGAGAATGACAGCTTCAGTACTGCGTTTATGTCTCTGTTAGATTCCATTGGCTTCTCTCAGAGTGTTCATGACGTTTTAACCACACCCTCGACCTTGTTTTGGTACATGGTATTGAAATTGAACATTTAATAGTGTTCCCACAGAATCCCTCTTTGTCCGACCACTGTTTGATAACTTGAGTTTGTATTGCTGAACTACACGCCATTGGGCAAAAATTTCTATAAAAGATGTCTGTCTGATAGTGCTGTAGCTAAATTTAAGGATGCGATTCCATCAGCTCTAAATTCATTATCAAGTCACAAAGTAACGGAGGACTCCTATGCTAGTTTCAGTCCCTCCCAAATCGATCATCTTGTTAGTGCTGCAGGCTCGCTGCAAATGACACTCTACTCTGTAGCCCCTCTAAAAAAGAAAATACTAAAACAAAGACGGTTAGCTCCATGGTATAATACTGAAACTCGCAAATTAAAGCAAATATCGCGGAAACTTGAGAGGAATTGGCTTTCCACCAAACTGGAAAATTCTCGTTTAATTTGGCAAGATAGTCTTAAAACTTACATGAAGGCCCTCCGTAATGCCAGAGCAGCGTACTACTTGTCATTAATAGAGGAAAATAGGAACAACCCTAGGTTTCTTCTTCTTCTTTCAGCACTGTAGCCAGGCTGACAGAGTCACAGCTCTATTGAGCCAAGTATTCCCATAGCTCTCAGTAGTTACGACTTCTCGAGCTTCTTTAATGATAAAATTCTAACTTTTTGAAAAGACAAAATTCACCAAGACCTGCCCTCAACTGGCACCAACTTATCTCTAAACTCAGGAACCTCAGAAACGGCTGTAAAACCAGATATGTTTAGACTGCTTTGCTTCCCTCAATCTTTACCAACTAACTTCAATAATTTCTTCATCTAAACCATCGACCTGCCTCTTAGACCCCATCCCGACTAGGCTGCTTAAATAAGTTTTACCCTTAGTCAGCACTTCTATACTAGATATGATCAATCTATCTTTATCAACAGGCTATGTACCACAGTACTTTAAAGTAGCTGTAATTAAACCTCTTCTGAAAAAGCCCAAACTTGATCCGGATGTTTTAGCCAACTATAGACCTATATCTAACCTTCCATTTCTCACTAAGGTTCTGGAGAAAGCAGTTGCTAAACAGCTGTGTGACTTTCTACAGAGCAATAGTTTATTTGAGGATTTTCAGTCAGGATTTAGAGCTCATCATAGCACAGATAGCACTGGTGAAAATTACTAATGACCTCCTCATTGCATCAGACAAAGGACTTGTCTCTATACTGGTTTTATTAGATCACCTCAAAACTTCTCAGAAGTGGATTTAGTGGTGAAATTCCATACACAAACTGTAAAATATAAAACTTTCTGTTGCTGGCCACAGTCAGGCGCACGCGATGATGACTTACTTAATGGTAGGGTCCAGGAATCAATGAAAGAAGACTTACGAGGTTGAGGTGAGTTAGCAGTAAGATGGCTAGCTAGGTGACAATGTACATGAAGATGAAAAACTAAACATGTACCAGCCAGGTTTTGAGTTGGAATGAACTTAGGCAAGTTGACATTTCGCGTAAAGTTCATCATCTGCCAACCCCTGGCTAGCTACAGAAATATTTTTATGATAACATTGCAGCCCTGGTAGCAATGTATATATCATAGTGTCAAATTACAATTCATTTGTAATTTCAGATGCCTCTTGGAAAAACTAAAATTTTTCAACATGCTAAAACCAGATAGCGAGACTACATTAAATATTGATTTTCCATCTGAATCATCAGAATGGCTAAAATTGTACCGTACCTACGTGGGCTACTGTTAATAAACGTATGATTGGCTGTCCGCCCAAGGCTTTAGGGACCTTGAGTATAGCTTAATTGCACGAATTTCTGGTATTTGTTAGTAATGATTCAAATATGCAAAATCGTTGCGTTAATCAGTCAGTCTCAAATCTCAGGGCGAATCCTCTGTGCAGGGACCGAGGATGCTAAACAGTACACACAGACACAAATCACTATAATCAAGGTGAAATTTATTGACTAACTAAAGGGAATACAACAGTGAGTAAATATGGGAATATTACAGGAATAACAGTCGAGCATGAAAACAAACCAGAATGTAATGAACAGAATATGCAGTAAGACCAAAATCAGGATAATAGGCTCAATGGAATTTCAGTTTGGTATTGTGAAGGAGAATAATTTTAAGGGAGTGAGAGAACAAATGATCGTGAGTTATGTTGCAATAGAGTTTAAATAAACTAGGGATTTCTAAACTAAGGATTAGGACCAACTATAGGACACCAACCAGTCACAGAATGTAGTTTAAGCCTTTTGTTGTTTTCCCTCCTAGTCAAGGCTCGCAGTCGGCTGGCTCGTTCTTTGGTCAGGCCTTCGGGTCCTTGGCACGCGACCAGACTCCTCGAGCTAGTCTTAACCGATGGATTGTCCGGAGTCCCTGACTGACTGGAGGTTGTGGGAATGAAGCTCACAGTAACTGGTAGTCCGCCCTGGCTTGGCGCTCTGAGTTCGGTTGGTGTCACTGCAGCTCAGTGGAACGCACTCCAACTCTGTCGTTGGAGCAGCGGCTTAGTTCAACCCGAGATGAGGACAGAATGTAAAAGTTGTGTACAACGGTCAGATAACTTAAAACAACAAAATCAAATTAAAGCTGCAAGCAGCGTTGGGCGGGCCCTCGCACTTGTAGCGCGTCCGCGCGTGAACCGGCCGAGTTGCATATTCTGGAGCTCTGCCGGTGCGGCTGTGAATTTCCTACGCGGTTCCGACGCCGCATGAATGTGCTATATGTCACTTCCTGTGTCCCCTATGTGGAGCTACATAGCACTTGCCGCTATAAATATAAATCGGTATTGGCGTGTAGATGTCTGCGGGGTGGGAGAGTTATCAAGCACGTAAAGTTTGTTTCAGATGTGACCATGTACACTGAACAATAATGTACACAAACAATAAAATAAATTCCTTGCCTTGTTGGCCTTGTTGTTTATGTGTACATACAGAGGGAGAATGTGAGAACAGCACACATTTCATCGTTACTGTGTGTTAGAGCATGTGAGAACAGTGGATACTTTTAATACAGCCCACACCCCTAATACTGTGTAACTATAACAAGTAGAGAACAGAAGAAAAAGATGTTCTTTCTTTACAACTGTCTGAATAGCTTATTCATATTGTGTAATGAATGAAAATAAATAGGCCTATTAGGCTCCTCTCTACTTTGACATTTAAGATTAGCTTGTTTGATCCACCTTCATACACATGTGACATTACTGTACAACTTGAGAAAGGTGAGTTGTTTTCTGCT
>NC_060151.1:1396059-1432744 GCF_021292245.1 Micropterus dolomieu | reverse complement strand
ATCCAGCATGAGTTCATTTACGTAGATGAGGCTGGGTTCAACCTGACGAGAACACGAAGGAGGGGAAGAAACATCATTGGCCACAGGGCTATAGTCAACGTCCCAGGGCAACGTGGGGGTAATATAACACTCTGTGCAGCCATTACACAGAATGGGGTCCTCCACTGCCATGCCCATATGGGCCCTTACAACACAGCACTCATACTTACATTCTTGGACCGATTGCACAACATAACAGCAGCAAATCAAATCGATCATATGCAATACATTGTTGTCTGGGACAAAGTGTCTTTCCACCGCTCTGCTCTGGTTCAGAACTGGTTTCAGCAACATCCACATTTCACCGTCCTATATCTTCCACCATACTCTCCATTCCTCAACCCTATAGAAGAGTTTTTCTCGGCATGGCGGTGGAAGGTAAAGGATCTCCGTCTCCAAGCTGAGGTACCCCTCATCCAAGCCGTGGAGGAGGCCTGTGACCAGATGGAGGTAGCGGCAATGCAAGGATGGATTCGTCATTCAAGACGTTTCTTGACAACATTGCCTGCGATGTTGATTTTTTTACAGTAAACTTACAGTACACTACGTAAAGTGACATTTTGTTACAGTATTATGAATCTCCATGTCAACATTTTGGGCGTGTTGAGAAATAAATGAGTTTCTTCAGTCTGCAACATTGGTCTTGTGTAGTGTTTGGTGAATTTACATTATATTTGTACTTTGTTGATGGTAGCCTTCTCTAATCGTAGGGCAGTAGAAGTGCTAAAAGTGTTTTAGGTTTATCACAGCAGAGTGTAACTCGTGCAAACAGAGTATAGTAATGTGAAAAGTGTGGTTTTTAAACAGAAGTGTATAGTTTTTACAAGAGTGTTTAATTATGCAAAGCATCTGTAGTGTTTTGCTATTTGAATGTGTGGTTGTGCTAATTGTGTGTAGTGTTTTGAAAACACGGGCCCTGTTTTGAAAATCGTGCTTAAGCAATCCAAAAAAACTGTAAAATGTATTTATGACTGTGTGCTGAGGACCAAGTTGAGACATTAGTTAAAATCCAAATACACTGGGACTAACTGCATTTCTTGTGTGTATGTGGCATAATGGTGTCAAAGTGGACAAACATTAACATCATTCTCCAAATTCCACAACAAGTCAACAGGAAGTGCAGCATACTGTACAGCAGTATCATCCCCATCTGTTAAATGGCGTCTTTTCTCTTCTGTCTTCATTCTAGACTTCTTTCTTTCCCTGCTGATGTCTTAGGAGCTGTATCATCACTTCACCTCTGCTTCTTCAGACCTGCATAATAAAGTCTTTGCTTTCTCTGTCCTTTTTGTTGTTAATCTCTCTTCTTGGTCTCAGTCTAGTAACCCACCCCGAGGACTTTTTTCATGTGCTCATACACCACGTAGGACATACTGACAGCTGGAATGACTTTTAGGAAGTTGGGGGTGATGCCGCGATAAAGGCCCGGTACACCTTCATGAGATATGATGTATTTGAATTGGCCCACCATGGTCAGCTTGGGTTTACCCTCAGTGATGGCTGAAAGAAGAGGAACGATGTAGGTTACAGAGGCTCTTTTAAGAAGATCTATTGCTGGATCACTGTTCATGCTCACAATGTTTAGAATATGTCTGAAGCTACAGTTTTTCTCACCTTGTGCCTGCATACGTGTCCGAATGAGAGCGAGGGGGTAGGATGCCAGCTGGCCGCAGGTGCTGGAGATTGTGCCACAGCCGAGCAGGACCAAAACTCCTGGATCTGCTGAATGTGCACAGTTCCTCTGGAGCCAGGCGTTCTTCAGAGTCTTAAACATGCAGTTAGAAAGAGTTTAGAAAATAAATGAGAAGAGTGGAGGAAAGTAGGGTTACAAGAGGTAAGAAGAAAAAAAAAAGGAAAGTGGTCAGATCGTCGTTTATTTAAAAGTGTCAGAACTGGAAAGATTTACAGGTAATCTGTGAGCTTCCAATGAAGCTGTCATTGCTGGAATGTTACTCATCAGTCACAGTGCACATTATATCTGGCAGAGTGATTAGCACAGTCAGCTTCAAGGTGACAGCAGTGCCAGCCAACTGCCACATAGACTTCCATTTAAACTGAGACCACAATTTTCATGAGAGAGGCGGCTCTAACCTGCTGTAATTCACATATTTTTGACACCACGCACACAAATCTCACACAGCTTCTTCAGCAGGGTCTCCTCTCTCTTACAGTAACTTAGGCGATAGGAGTTGCAGTCTTTGAACTATTCATATTCCTTCCTACACTTTTTTATATTCATTCATACTTTCAGCTAGAAATACCATTCAAACTTTTAAACATTGTGGTATTATTCAACTTTCAAATCTCATTCAAACTTTTAATAAAATCTACTTTCTTTGAAGCTTAGTTAAAGTGGAAGTCAATTAGCAAACCCCAATCTCACTCATCCTCAACCTCACACAAACAATCATTCATTTACAGTTTTCACAATAAATGCCCCAACGTATGTTAACAGGAAACCGGTGGACCTAGTTTTCAAAATAAAAGCCAATGATCACTGTATGTTAACAGGAAACTAGTGATTGACCTAGTTTTTCAAAATTCAAAAAGTCCCAGACAGTAACTGCATCTTAACTGGAAAATTAGGATGAGGTGGTTGTAATGGGATGGCCAAGGATAAAGGCTGAATTTTCAAAATAAGTAATTCATTTAAAATTTCTGCATTTTAAGCAATGCTCTGCAATTTATTCTTCTGAATGTTTTTCAGTTGATTACTACTTCTGCATATTTCAAGCTACAGAAACATTCAAACGTTAAAACTTGTTCTTTGAGGACATTTATGCTTCCAATCAACTTTTTAAATACTTTTTATGCTAAAATATTATTATAATATATATTTTTTTGTATTACAACAGAAGTTAAAACCTTTGACAATATTACAGTTTAACTTCCAGCTTTTCTAGAAATGTGTTTCAGCGCTTAGCTTCCAATTTTCTAGCTGTTAGATTTCTAGCTAAACTAAAACTAAACTAAATTGCTAAACTGCAAGTTTAGGTGCGTTACCACTACCCTCTAGACTGAAGTAGAGCCGACCCTGATAGCCAGGACAACCAGGACAGATTTGGCCAACAGAGATGCATATCTTTGGATAAGTGTAAATTAACTGTCTGAAATTCTGTCTGGGTTTTATTCAGATATGAGAAAAATGAACTGGCAAACTTTTCCATAGAGCTCATTGTTGTTCAAAAAGCGATTCAAAAGACATCAGTGTTCCTTCATGACAAACACACACACTGTAGTTTAACTAAATTACCTACTACCCAATTACCTAAAAATGTTATTTTTGGTTCAATTCACAGACCGTCAATAGTTATCTTGTATGATTTCCACTACAGCTCACTTACATAATTGTGGAAGAGTGGCTGAACATGTAAAAACACATGTACATACCTCATACACAGCCAAGTCAATACCAGCATAGGGGATGATGCCCAGTGTATTTGGCAGGTAGCCCCTGTAGAAGGCCCGAATTCCCTCCGTCTTCAGGATCTTTCTGGCACAATCAGCCATACCGGAGTATTGTCCTGTCTTCCTCAATGTAAGACGAGTCTTCAGCACCTACCCAACAGAGGGGGACAGGCAAAAGTTGAAGAAGGTAGAAGAATTCAGTGAATAGTTAGGAGTGAGGGCAGATAGGAAAAATCTATTATTCTTCAGTTGGACAAAGGAGATAGAAGTAGCTTTTGTATTATTTTAACTACAAAGAACTAGCATCAAGAGGCCATTTTCCATCCATCCATTTTCTGCTGCTTATCTGGGGCTGGGTCATGGTAATCATTGCTCTAGTTAGCTATGTCTTCCAGCTTCTTCCACATCTTTCTGGGATGTTGTGTAACCCCTACATTGTGTTACGTGTACCCCAGGGTCTTCTTCCAGTTGGACATCCTCAGAAAAACTGCAGATGCCTCAACTCTAAACATCAAGTTCTACTCTGAGCTCCTGTCAGATGTCCAGGCTCCTCACCCTGTCCCTGAGAGTGAGCCCAGACACACAGCAAAAGAGACTCATTTTGGCCCCTTGTATCTGCAATCTCATTCTTTTGGTCACTATCTGGAGCCGATGAGCATTGGTGATGGAATGTAAATCTACTGGCAAATTAAGTCACATTCACCCATTCACACACATTCATACACTGATAACAGTGGCTGCCATGCAAGTGCCAACTGCACATCAGAAAGGAGCTAATCATTCGCACACATTCATACACTGATGGCCTTCAGGAGCACATTGGGTTCAGGATCTTGCCCAAGGACACTAGAGGAGCCAGGGATCGAACCACTGACCTTCTGATTAGTGGACTGCCTGCTCTACCTCATGAACCACCGGGAAGAGATAACCATGTAAATAAAATGACCAAATCAGAAAGCTATCCTATTCACAAGCCCTGCACAGTAAGTGGACACCTGATTGGCCCCAGTGCTAAACTTAAAGCAGCTCAGGACATCTTTAATGAGAAGTGGTGCATGGGTGCCAGCCTTGGTTAATGAGTCTTAGAGCTGAAGAATGAAACGATGCTTGGATTTTCTCAGAAACAGGTACTTTTACAGTGCTCTTTTAGAGGAACTTGTCTGCACCAGAACTTGGTTTGCATTCATTTCAAACTGAATAAAATAAAAACTGTGTTTAGCACCAGGAACAGTGAAAAGAAATTTAATGTGAACCTTGCAATCACACAAATTTCCAACTGACCTCCATGGGATAGATGATGGTCTGGGCAATAGCTCCTGCCAGAGAGCCAGCAATGAACCTCTCTTGTACCCTTAAACTGCCCCCCTCTTTACTGCCTCGGATCAGCCACTTGATCTGGCGTAAGAGAAGGAACAGGAGGAAGCGAAGGCATAAAGCATTGATGAAGATGTTGGGAAGGCACAGAAGAGTGGAAGTAATATGATGCAGCTTGAGAGAAAAGAAGTGCAAATGTATACACAGAATTGAGAATGATGCAGAATTTATTCACTTTATTTGACGCTCCAACATGACTCTCTATGGCATGGTGTTGCCCTCAGGCAACAAACCAGTACTTTGGCCCGCTTTCATTTTTGTAAGTAAAATATCATATTACAAGTCTGATGATAAGTCTGTGACCAATGAAATTTGAGATTGGCGTGGGTTTGACCTTTCACCGTGGGGTGGAACAGTCCTTTTTGGAACCATTGCCGACTTGGACACACTGCTAGCACAAGGTAAGATAAATTTCACTTTTTATTATGTTTAAATTTAAATAACTTTGTATAAATAATATATGTGATTGCATGAATATGTGAAGAAGCATATTTGATTGAGTATCCAAATAAGTTTAAGTCAAGGGCAAGATCTAACTGAGTAAAGACACTTTAAGTCTTTATTTATATAGTAAAATGGTATTTTTTCATTCGTTGCCTCAGGGCAACATTGTGCAGTTAGACCACTTTTGTTTGAACAATAACATTATCACCATAATATTTTATTTTGCTTTACTATCTACTATTACAGGAAATGTATGCACAAACATTTTACTGGTGTAAGAAACACCGGGCAGTTAAGCTTCTTCCTTCCGACAGTGAGGACAGTGAGCTTGAGGAGAGTGACAGTGAGGAAGAGTGGACCCCAGAATCAGGTTTGAGGGAGACTTAGGCGATCAGGGTTCAGTTAGTAGAGTAACATACTGTATTTTATGAACGTGTGTGTGTGTGTGTGTGTGTGTGTGTGTGTGTGTGTGTGGACATCAGTGGGTGAAGAGAGGAATGTGACCTACGCTTCCTGGTTGTTTTTTTACTATCTGGTGACAATGAGTCCGTGGATGTAGAGGGAAATGAAGATGATGATGATGTTTCTGAGGAAGATGTTCCACGTGGACCCCGGTGGAGAGCACACACTGCAGCTAATTCCTAACCCACTGATTGATAAACCATTTGTGGCTGATGATTGTTAAAATAAAACGTGATGAAATTGTTGTTGTTGAAATAAAACTTCTTCTAATGTATTGCTTGTTTGTTCCTCATTACCCATATTATATAATATAGAAAACCTTAGCTTTTTAATACCTTCATAGCATCTTGTTCCCCTGAGGCAACAAACCAAAATCTGGTAGTTGGGGTGGGGGGGCACATTTTCTGACTGATATATTATCAGGGACCCCCAAGCTCCCAAAAACTAAGGTGAATTATTTTTTTCCTCCTAAAATAAAAATTCATGCCATAGAGGGTTAAGCAAACACTTAGCAAGCTTGCAGAGAGATCTTCTCTTTGCCACTGACTGATCGGAGTGCACTGACCTGTTCATAGGCCATAAACTTAATGGCAGATTCAGGTGCAATCTTGAGGACATTAATGCCATTTCCCCTCCAGAGTGAGATGACGCCTCCCTCCTGGACCATCCCTCTCAGTCCAGACCACAGATTAATCCCCCGAGACGTAGAGCCGTGTACCTGGACACACAAACTCTGCCAGGTCAGTCATCTTATTACAACCTGTATGAAGTTTGAAATGGTACTGTAGGCTAGTGTGCACATCCGGACACACTGGCTATTCATCTTGGTTTAAACCTTTAATCAGTGATCAGTAATGTTTAACTGGCAGAAAATGACCATAATAAATCAGTAGGAAGTTTCCAAGTGCTGCTGATCAATGCCAGTCAGTCCTTTGTTACATAAGTAGCTGCTGACATTTCAAGCTTTCAACACAGGCTGAGCCAACCTTGCTTTGAGTTTTTTGCTAAAAAAGGCAACCCACCTGTTTTGTTTCATTTTTGTAAGTCAGTGAATATCATTGCGTGTGTGAGCTCCAGACTCTGAAAGATAGCCATATGTGGATGTTTCTCCAACATTATATTCACTAACAGCTGATATCTGACAGCTTACAGTGAAACGACCAACCTGCAGGAAGACTTTCAGGCGGTCCAGAGGAGCAGTTCCTGTCCGGGACACAGCTCCTGCCATAGCTCCTGCAACCAGCTGCCTCCACACCAGACCTGTCCGCCGCTCCTGCTCTGAAAACTCATCTGGTACCGTCAGATGTTCCCCAATGTCAAACATCTATAACAACATAGAAAATATAGTTATATATAGCACGCTGCAGTTTGCAGGTTCATACCCTTTTGCGCTAAGCAAAATAGGTTTACATTGTTATAAGACATATCCTGCAAGACACGCAATTTTTGTAAGTGGGCGATTTGAAAGAAACTTTCAGGGTATGTTTAAGGTAATTATGTGGACATATCCTGGATGTTTTGAGATGACTGCACAAACAATTTCTGATTTGTAGTCAGATTTTTGCATTTGTAGCGCATCTGTGCATACAGTTCACATCCAACACTAAAGGGTGTTCCAAGCACTGTAGCAGTGAGTGTTTTGTGTTGCATGAAGAGGTTGAGGTCGGGTGAAGAAACAGTAACACGGTTAACAATACATTTCAACCATGATTACATCCAGTGTGTTAAATTTCCAGGGTTAAATAAATGTGTCCAAAATGTGCATTGATATTTCAAAGTTCATTTATGCCTAGCGTATCGTGTTAGCTAGGAAATGGTTGAATGCTAATGTTAGCTGTTGTCTAAAGGTAGTTACTGGGTCATAAAATATGTTGTTTTAAATTGAAATATTATTTGGAAAACAACGGTGCTGAAGGCAGGAAGTAGGAAGCCCCCACGTGAGCACCAAGAAGAAGACCTCATAAGTCCCCAAAGAACTGAGCCAAGCACAGCATAGAGCAAGGAACCAGCCTTAAGGGGACACATGGCGCAAATTGGACGTGGACTTGACCAAGATACTGGACGGGTCATTGTGAGGAGGAGTAGAGTCCAAGCTTAACCTGTTTGATGACATCCTATACCAGAAGTGCAGAGACAGGTTTGGCGAACGGCAACTCCGCAAAAAGTGGAGGAAGGCAACTCGGGCAGAGAAAGAGGACATGAAAGCCCTGTAGGAGGAGGTCAGGCTAGCCAGCTTTCCCATAGCTGAACGCATCCGTAAGTGCACGGAATGGAAAGAAAAGGAAAGAGACAATTTCTTCAAGGACCCTTTCAACATGCCAGCCAGCTGCTGGAGGAAAAAAGAGTGGGAGGCTGGAAATCACCAGGGACTAGCTGGAACAACACATCAGGAGGCAGTACAGCGATCCAACAGGGAACGTCCCATTAGGAACACCAGGGCATGTGCCTCGGACATCCAAGTTCAACGCCATGCCCCCCAAGCGCAGTGAAGTCAGCGGTCTTCATCCCCAAGGAAGAGATCTTCTTCTCGGTACTGGCAAGAAGGATGACCGGACCGAGAAAAAAACAAATTCTGTCTGAGCAACCCGTCAAACGCCTAAGGCGACAGTACACAGCAGAGCTCTCTGACTAACAGATGGGGAAAACTGTGGTGAAGCAGCTCTCAGAAGGCCTGGCAAGGATCGACTAAAGCCAGCTCCTGGGGAAGTACATGGTGTGGTGCTACCAGTTCACACTCTACAGGAGGCTGAAAATGAGAAAAATTCTCTCATCCATGGCAAGTAAGATGGACAGAGTATATGTGTAATGTATTGTGTTTTCTTATTGGGTTGTATTTTGATGTTTTTCCATTTGTGTTGTGTTGCGATCTATTTGCATGTGGTCTCTTGAGTTGCAGTACGTTGGCTACAGATGGCGCCGCGATCAGGTCCGGAGCAAGTTGGCTGATGTGCTCGAGGGACAGAGGCAGAAAAGCAGAGGAACACCACATCCAGTTTGTCAGGCAGGTAGGAGGAAGTAGTAGAAGCACCAGGCTAAGAGAAACACTAAAGCTCTTTTCCCCCGATCAGGAGTGGAATATGAGAGTTGATCTCTGCAGGCAGCTCCAGTTCCCCGGCGAGATCACATCACTCCGGCCTGACATTGTAGTGTGGTCCACTAAGGCAAGAGCTGTACTCCTCATTAAGCTTACAGTACCATGGGAGGAGGGGCTACCTTCAAACAAAAAAAATCCAAGTACTCAGAACTGGTTGCTGAGTGCAGGGAGGCCGACTGCTGGTGGACCAACATCTACCCGATGGAGGTCGGATGCTGAGGCTTTGTGGGGCTGTCAACCACATGCCTGCTGAGGGACGCAGGAGTGACAGGAGGAAAGCTGTGGAAGGCAACAAAAGAACTGGCAGAGGAGGTGGAGAAGGGAAGCTTTTGGCTGTGGCAGAGGAGGAAGGACAAGTGGTGGGGAAAGAACATCTGATCCAGACTCCAGCTGCAGAAGGTGGCAGGGAGACGTTCAAACTATTACAAGTCAGTGTAACATCAAAATGATTTGAAGTTGTTTATTTTATGATACAAAGTTGTTATTTGAAGATAAAATTTCTACATAATGTGGCTTTAATACACACTTACTTTCACATGAGGATTTTGTAAATTAATATTAGTTTTTTTTACAGCAAATAGATATTTTTTCATGAATTTAAAGAAAAGATTGGATGTATTCTACACCACTAACACAATCTATCTTGATAGTAAAATTCTGGATGATCACACTGACTACGTGTGTTCTCTCTCATCTGTCCCTTCCTGTTTTGTTTTGTTACGCTACATACGTCCTGCTCCTGTTCTCAGAGGTGTAAAGAATGTAAATACTGTTAGGATGTTTTCACTATGGAACCTGGTGACTCACATGGGAGTGTTTCCAGTAGTGGATGATCTCCTCCATGTTGTGAAAAGGGTTGAACAGGAAGTGATCACGCCATTCAATCCAGTCAATGGTCATAGTGCCATCCTTGTCCATACTGACAGAGACAGACCCACCAGAAAATTAGAACACATACTGTACAGATTATGGCATCTGCTAACAGTGCTGAAAAAAGGTGCTGCAAATTCTCACTAAATAAATCTCCAATGTTCACGAACAAAACAAACCTTTGATGTCATGGTAGATGTAGTGTGGTAAATTTCAGATTTGAATCTCGAAAACTAAATTATTATTTTTTTTAGAGTGTGCTGAATAATATACTCATGTCAACTATTGCAGTCATTTGAAATAGAGCATCTGGAAACATCACTTTACATGCTACCCTGGTGATAGTCCACTTTGGGGGGGGGGTACATTTCATAGTGCAATCCTGTATAATGATAATGAAATCTTGAAAGTATCCTGTCAAATCAGAATTTCACTTTGTCCATGACACGGCACTTTGAACATTAATCCCTGATATACTCCAACTACTCCACAGGATGTTCACACTACCTTTGTCAAACCAGAGGCCCTTTTCTTTTGTTGTTTGTTTGTCATCAGTGTAAACCTGCATCAGGGTACTGGGCCTGCAGTGCAGACAGGGGTCCATCCTTGTTACTCTAATGTTCAAGGTCTATTTATCTGACTTCCGTTGTGTTCCAACTTCATGATAAAACAATAGGCTTACAAATGTATGTGTTTTTCTCTTATTAAAGACACTTTCACTTATTCTGACTAATTACACGACTGCTCAGGTTGTGGTTGGCTCATATTGAAATCATGTGAGGTCACCAAAAGATTTCATCTTTTATATGTTATATGGCTATGCATGAAGAAATATGTTTTCTTTAATTTGCCAAAAAGTCATTTAAAGACATTATTTATATTTGGGGACTCCAGAGAGGTCAAACTCCCTGTTGAATGCATTATTTAATCATGTTTTACAGCTGGAACCATATTTATAACGAATTATCATCAAATTTGGAAAAGTATGAAACTGATAATAAATATAAAAAACTAACACACACAGACAGACACACACACTGTACCTCTGCAGTATTCTGGAGGCCTGCTCCATGGTAACCTTCACTCCAAGCTTGTGCAGTGAGTGCTGGATCTCTCCCACATCAATTTGACCTACAAAACAGAACAGAAAGCGCTCACACCTCCTTAAACAGCAGTCTGTTTGTTCAGCCAACAGAAAGATAATATCAAATGTATTTTATGTGTGTGTCTGTGTGTTGGGGGGGGGGGGGGGTTGTTTAGCGTGCCCACACCATCGTTGTTGCGGTCAAGACTGTGGAACATGAGCCGCAGCCTTTTCTCATGCGCCCGCAGGTACTGAGAGAACTCCTGGAAGTCCAGCAAACCGTCATGGTTGATGTCGCTCTCGAGGACTATCTGCGGACAGAGGGAGCCTGTCAGTCACTCAGCAGGGAGTACAGGCGTGTGAAAATGGGATGGAGCAGGTAGAGATGCTGGAGGTAGAGGTGCACAGATGAGGGTGTGTTGGTAATTTGGACGGCATGTAAGTGACATGGATCAGGGAGGTGTATAAAGAGTGCTATAGATACACAAGTGAGGAGTCAAGAGAGTGTAAGGCACTGTGCTCCCTGTGAAAGGCAAGAAGTAAACCACATCTTACCTGGCTGCTAACCTTTCTCTCTATAGTCCACACATGTGGAAATTTGTCTTTGGCTTCACATGCTGAATAAAAACCACATCATTAATAATAGTTCAAACAATAAATAACACAACAACAACGGATATGTTTCCGGTGTAGAGACATGTTTATGGTCACGAGACAACGAATACAGGAGTTGGTCTTGTGCACACAAGGGTGGAAAAACGCAACTGTTTTTCTTGTTGCTGCAACCTTTCTCAGTGCACTTGATTGTGGTGTACACCGGATGAAAGACTTGGAACTACACGCTAAAAATTGATGTCACTGCTTTTAATGCTTTTTTAAATTCCTTTGGTTGTTGCAGGTGTGTCTGGTGTTCTAATCTGTAACTCTGTAACTCTGCTCTGTCAACATGCTGCTATTTTGTCCAGGTCTCTTTTGAAAAAAAGGTTTTGAAATCTCCCTGCGATGGACTGGCGACCTGTCCAGGGTGTAATCCACCTTTTGCCCAATGTCAGCTGGGATTGGCCCCCCCCGCTACACTGTACGCAGTATAAGCGGTTGACGGTGTAATATGGGTGCTGAAGGGTACTTTGTGCGTCAAAGAGTCTGTATTTGACGCCCTGAGATGAGAATGTGTTTGCGTAGGTGCTTTTTGTCTTCATCACCCACAAAATGTAACAGATCAGTGTAATCTTTGCATGGTTATTTTATATATTTTAGATTGATTGATCTTTTATCTGTGTAATTGCCTTTTTTGTAAAGTGAACCAAGTGTTTTTACACTCAAAATAAACTTTCTTAGTGAATCAGTACATTCTTACACTTAATTTGCACTTAATTTGAAAATCAAGCAGCTGGATACTTTCTCAAGTTTTTCTAGCACTAGTTCACTTAGTTCTTTGAGAAAATGTAAAATATATCAGAAATGATGAGGAATTTATTTGGAGACTTAGACCCTGTAAAATAAAGCATTTCCAAAACCCAAAGATGTATGGGATTCGACACCTTTCAGGACCCATGGTATGAACCAGGGAACAACATTATAGGTGAGACTCAATAATCTAACCAACCTCAGGCTCTGCATTAATCACATCAAAAGCTATTGTTTGATGGACATTTCAATACGCAGTAAAAGACACCTGTAGAGCAATGTAAGTCAAAGGTCTGCGTGCAGGTGCCTCTGCAACAAACATTCTCTTGCAATAACACATGGTGAACTGACACCTGATGATAGGGCCCTCAGAGCTGAAATTACAAGTACTAGAGTTCTGGTGGCCTCGTGTTTAAGATGCATGCCATATTACTGCAGCATTCCTGGTTCAGTTCTGGTTTGTGCACGGCATCCCCTCTCTCTTCCTCCATAATTTCTGTCTGCACCTCTACTGTAGCCTATACAATGAAGACAATATACCGACAAAAGGGGAACAATGTGTGCAATTTAACAAACTATAATAATACCAACATTCTTCTTAGAGAGTGACAACTGATGAAACATAGTTCTGTAATGGGTTGAGTTATCGGTCACATTTATTTCTATATTTGTTACCACGATACCTAAAAACCTGTCAGCAGACTTCAGTGATCTCTGGCAGATGGATGGCCTACACAGCAAGGAACAACTGATTAGGTTTTGGTGCAGATCCAGAATTTCTTTGTAATTTGTAGCAATCTGTCACAAGTGCCTCCATTTATTAGATCTATTTTAAATGGAGTCTTAAGCCTCTTAATCCTAAGATGTATACTGTAAATGTCCTGAAGCTGGAGTGCACCTTTACTTTGAAGTGAGAGGAGTGTGTTCAGCTGATTACCCTGTGCCACTGTGCATGTTTTTGTATTTCTTAACTTGTGAGCAGCAGGTAGACTGTTACGCTTTGGGAATGAGGACACTACTGTGAAATTAATTAAGTTTGGCTGGCCCTCATTTTTCCAGGGGGTTCATGCATAATTAGCCCTTCACTATATTCACCAACACAGTTTAAGGTTTTCTGCAGACCCAGCACCTGTGATGAGAAGCAAAGTGGTGGCAGATCAGAAAATACTTTCTCATTACAAATTTTTATTTTACTGTTTAGGTTGGAGAATTTGTTGAATATAGCCTGGTTAGATCTCTGAATTGGTGCCAAACTTCTAATAATTTTAAGAATGTTCTACAGTGCCGACCTAGGAGTAAAAAGGTCAGTAACTCAGTGTGAAGAATAAGACAAAATATCAAGCAACTTACTCCCAGTGACAGTGAAGGAGGAGCTCTCAAGTCATTGTGATTGATCATGTATGCTCAGAGCAACAGCCAATCAGAGTCAAGGATATTGTTGATTTTTTTTTTATTCTTACATTTTACTTGTGTGGAATCCTTCACTAGCAATTAACACGTGAACTGACAAACAATATAAATATCATAGGAATGAAATATATTTAATATAATAAGAATGAAAACAAAGTGAGCAGGAAAGAAATCCTGCAGCTAGTAGATGAGGTTCATCGGATGAATCGTATAATGAAAATGTAGTACCACAGCAACAAGTACTGACTGTTGAAGGTGTATGGAAAGTGACAAAATAAGTGTTAACTCTATGCTAGTTGTTTGCACCATTGGGAAATGCAAAAAGGTGGAGACACATCAGTCAACTGTTTAAATCAAATGGAAATAACAGGCTAAAATGACCTGGTTCTGTATTATTTATATTGCCTGATACAATGTACACTCACAATTAGGGCTGGGCAATAAAACAATAATGATAATTATCACAATATAATTTTCCTCAATAACATTATAAATAAATGTTTAATTAATGCTTGATTTAATTCGTTTGAATGACTTAATTTTTCTATTAAGATATTTATTTTGTTAGGAAAAAGGACTGAAATATTTGACTTAATTTTACTCATGCATAATTGTTGACAAAATATTTTATCACAATTGTTTTCAATGTTCAGTTCTCCTCTGTTTTCAGTCAGAACTGTGACATGGCAGAGTCTAATGATTCAGAGGAGCTTAGCTCATGGTTTGATTCCACTTGCGAAACTGTTAAAGACTCTGTGGCTGAGTTTTTAATGTCCCGCAAACTGTCTGCTTTGATGCCTCCCATGCTGTGTGAAAAGTTTCTTCACATTTTTATGATAAGGTCTCCAATTGGGGCGCAAATCTCCTTTTCTGCTTATGACCCCTCAGTCCCTGTCCTCTGTTCTGCTGTCTTTGACAAGTTTGAACCTGTGACTTTGTCTGTTTTACAGAAGATTGTTGGGCATTTGAAGCTCTCAGGTACTCCAAATGATAGGCCTATTGTCCCTCCTCAACTTTTTAAGGAGGTTTTCCCTACTATAGGGCCACCTATTCTCGCAGTTTCAAATAGCAGCCTTTCCTCAGGGGTGGTCCCTGAACTTTTTAAACAGGCAGTAGTGCAACCTTTAATTAAAAACCTGGTCTGGATCCTGCAGATCTTGCTAATTTCAGGCCTATCTCTAAACAAACCTTTCTGTCAAAAACCCTTGAAAAGATAGTTTGCAGACAATTAATGGCCTTCTTGGATGAGCACAATTTTCTTGAAGTATTCCAATCTGGTTTTGAAACCCTACATAGCACAGAATCAGCCCTTCTAAAAGTTTTAAATGATATCCTTTTAGCTACTGACTCAGGGAATTGTGTTATTCTTGTACTTCTTGATCTGACTGCTGCCTTTGACACAGTGGACCATGAAATCCTGATCTCTCGTTTGGAGCGGTGGGTGGGCATCAAGGGCATTGCACTGAAATGGTTCAGGTCCTACTTGGAAGGTAGAACTTTCTGTGTCAGCTGTGGAGAGTCCTCTTCTGCACCTCTCTCTTGTGGGGTCCCACAGGGCTCAATATTAGGCCCTCTACTATTCTCTCTTTATTTGCTCACGCTTGGTTCCATACTTAGGAAGCATGGTATGTCATTCCACTGTTATGCAGACAATAGTCAGATCTATGTGCCTCTTAAAAAGAATGAAACTGTTGGACCGTTACTTCAGTGTCTTGATGACATAAAGGCTTGGATGGCTCTTAACTTTTTAAGTCTTAATGAAAGTAAATCAGAAGTGATGTTTTTTGGTGGCACTACTGGGACCCCCGGTGTCGGTCTGGGTTCCTTGAGTCAGTACATCAAGCCAACAATCACTAACCTAGGGGTTAAAATTGACTCTGACCTTAAGCTCGACAGACAGATAAGGACAGTTGTAAAAAATTTTTCAATTGAAGCAACTGGCCAAAATAAAGCCATTTCTTTCTAGGCAGCACTTTGAGACAGTAATCCACGCTCGGTTGGATTACTGTAATGCACTGTACTTGGTAGTCAGTGGGTCCTCTATTGCTCATCTCCAGACGGTACAAAACGCTGCAGCGCGTCTTTTAACTGGAACGCATAAATATGAGCACATTTCCTCCATTTTAGCCTCACTCCACTGGCTGCCTGTACATCATAGGATCCATTTTAAGATTATTTTATTTACTTTTAAGTGTCTTAATGGTCTTGTCCCACCCTGCATCTCTGAGCTGCTACACCCCTACAGACCCACCCGTTCTCTCAGGTCAGCCGATCAACTGCTCCTAAGTGTGACCAAAACTAAGCGCAAGCTCAAAGGAGACCGAGCTTTTGCTGTAGCAGCTCCTAAACTGTGGAACGATCTATCTCTGCACATTAGACAGGCATCTTCACTGTCGGTTTTTAAGTCTCTTCTTAAAACTCACCTCTTTTCCCTGGCCTTTGAAAACTGAAGACGACATTTTTTGTTTTAGTTGTATTGATTTTTGTTTGTTTTATTGTATGGTTGTTATTGTTTTTATTTGTATTTTATAAGTCATGTGAGCTTTGTTTTTAGTGTCTTTTATGTATTCATTTATTGTTTTACTGTACAGCACTTTGTGCCCACTTGGATTGTAAAGTGCTCTATAAATAAATTTTGATTGAATCATTGATTGAATGTTCTGCCTCAGATTTGTGAAGTGATCCACTGTTTGGCCTCAAGTGTTTGTTCTGACCATAAAGAAAAGTTTAAACCCACAATTAACCATCTGGTTTCTTCAACTTTCACTCAGGAGCAAAAATCTGCCTTTAGACTTGAAATAAATAATGATTTGACATTTATTGTGATAATCATCGATAGCAAATGATATGGATTTTAACATTTTTGGCCATATCGCCCAGCCTTACTCACTCATGTCTGCTTTTGTACTGCAGTCACTTAGAAACTACTCCTAACCAATGTGCAGCTTTTACTCTTCAGTGTGTGAGTAGGAGTAAAAGTGAAGGGTTTATATATTTGTTTTAATTCAATCTAAAGTTAACTTTTAGTGAGTTAAAGTGCGTTAACAATCAGAGAACTGTACAGCAGCACAGGTGGGACGTCATCTTCCTGTGTCAGAACCAGAAAAACAGTGACACTGCCACATAAAGGAAAGAAAAACAGTAATATCATAATAATAATATAATAATATCCTACAACGCTGTCTGTCTCACAGCTTCTTACTTCACGTTTGTTGTTGTTGTTTCACTAACAACAACAACAACACCAGTTGTGCTGCATAATGAAGGACAGGAGGAGGGTTAATGAGAGGAATGAGCGGGAGTTCAAGGTATTTTCTTGCTATCTATTATGATTTCCTCTCTGTCTCTGTTCCCGCTTCCAGCTCAATCAGCTTACTCCCAGCGTTCACTCTGAGCCAATCAGATTTCAACATCTCAACATCTAGGCTATTCGTTCAATGCATACACATAGTTGGTGGCCTGGATTCAAGAGTTACTGCTTCATTAAAAAAAGGATATTTACAGAAGAGATATCCGCACAACCAGGGTTCCTACAATAAAGAAAATTCAAATGTACAAATTACCTCTAAATGTCCTTACTGTATTACATAACAGCTGAGCTCAAATTGTAATGTAACAAAAAATGTCTGTACCTTTATGATTCCAAGATGAACGGAAGATGATCTAATTTTTTCATTTCTTGTGTTCTCTGTGATCCCATGAGAAATTAAAATTGAGTTGTGAGACATGGCAGATTCCACAAAGTCGTGATTTGACGCTAGCATTCATGGAATCTGCTGCATTTAACTTGTGTTGGGGCGTGGAGTTCACAGCAAGCTTTGGCATTCAGGAGGTTGAATTTGTGAAACTATTGTTGCTAGGCTCCTGAAAACAAAGTGGATCACTCTATTTCTAATACCTGTTCATGATTTGTACCTCAGGTACCTTGCTTCATTTTAAAACAGTAATTGTTGGATTCTCAGTACCTCCAGTAGGTCTACACGGCGGAAAAACAGTGGCTTTATATATTTTTTCCATGTGACTTTTTGAAATCCCAGACACTTGATACACACTGCTGCAATAGTTTTGATCTAAGGTTCAGACTGCAACCTCAAGCTTCTAAACATCAGCTGTGGCTCTTCTAAATTTAACTTGAGGCATAGTGCTGACAGTAAAAGAGATATACTGTACATAACCGCAAGACAAATACCAGGTATTGATTTCCACAGTAGTACTAGACACTTTTGCCACTAGAGAGATGATGATGAATATGAGTAATGAACATCATCCACAGGCTGCTCTCCTCTTCATCATCCTCCATACATACAACAGAGAGGTTGGAGTTGGTTGGAGCTGTATATTTTGTTATGTTGTATATTATGTTGAAGCTACATTCTCTGCCACCTCTCTTTAGGCTACATATATATATTTATATGTAGTTTACATGTTATATTGTAGGCTAGTCCAGTATTAGTTTAGCCAGTAAAGCAGATGGCTGGACAGAGCAGAGGTCCAGCCTGTGTGTGCACCTGTCCCAGCATCAGCCTGGCCCCGGCTCACCTCCTCTGCCTCTCCCTGGTGTAACCCTCGAGCTGCTAGTCCGGTCCTCAGTTCGTTGATGTCAACCCTCCCATCTTTATTCAAGTCCAGCTGCTTGAACAGCTCCGCGTATCTCCTCTCTCTGTCCGCGTCGAGAGACGCTCCGCTTTCCCCGTCTCCTACGTCTCCTCCGCGGTGAGTCTGGGCGCAGGACCGCTCCACGTCTTCGCCCATGTGAAAGAGAGAAAGCCGGTGTTCTGTACTGGTCGACTGCTAATTTGACAGCCGAGCATAACACTGTCACAACAGAAATGAGTGTCCTCGTTTACCCAGAGACCGGGTCGCTTCCTCGCACCGTAAGGAGCGCAGGGACGGCAGAAAGGAGAAGAGCCGAGCGAGGCTGCGCTGTGGATGTGGCTTAGACGAGCTCTCGTCAGATTAATCCCCGCGTCGGTTACACAGCTTGTTCACAGGCGCCAATCCGTGGACTCACTCAGACGAATTAAAGTTTGTGTCAGAGACGGTCACACCGTCCGTCCACCGGAGAGGCACGGTCTCTTGCTCACCTCAAAATCGACTGCAGCATCTCTTTTTACGGTAAAGCGTGTGGGCGCCGACAGGGACTTAGTGGTGCATTCAAGTGCACCCCGTAAACTGAGAAATCTAATCTCGAATGGCCTCGAAGATCGTTTGAAACGGGAAAGCTTCTATTTTTATTCCTCTTATTTTACTTTGTTAAAATACATATAGCCTACCTGTCATTACCTACTTTCTTGTTCTTTCACTACAGCGTTTTAAAATAATCACATTGCAAAGCAAAACCAACCGCCCATTCATTTTCAAGCTGTTTTACTGCAGCATTTAAAATAATTAAGTCCTATCCAATGGCATGTAGGTCTATTTCATAAAAAAAATCTAATTAAATTGTTATTAGCAAATTGTTACTGCGTGCCTTTGCTTAATGACGCGATACCACACGCACGCCACCTTCAGCGCGCACGCGCACGGCAGTAAGGTGTGAGGGGCTACTTATCACTTTACTTGGGGCTGCACAAAAGAGTAACTAACAAGTACAGAGTATTTAATGAGTCCTCACTAGCTTTTCAATCAGTGGATCATTCAGAGTTAATCAAGAACTATGAGGAGAGTGGTCAGTATGGCAGTATTTAACTAATCATTATGTAATCATTCATCTATATAGCCTAGGATCTACAGTCCTCATTTCTGAGATTTTCAGGAATGACTTATTAACAATGAATTTTTAGGTCATTTTTGATTCGTTCCTTAGTAACTGGGCTACTCACAATTTTGTGTAGGCCTTATTGTAAAGTGTTACAGATTGTTAACCATATTCTTTAATAAGTAGGCCTAGTCGTAGAAAATGATATATGTTAATGATGTATGTTAATAAAAAACATATAGGCCTACTGTATTTTACATTATAAATATTTTTACATTACATCAATAATAATGATTTAATAATTTTATAATGATTATAATAATGATGATATTCTTTAGATTGGCGACCTGTCCAAGGTGTACCCTGCCTTTCGCCCGATGTCAGCTGGGATTGGCTCCAGCCCCCCGCGACCCTGTACGCAGGATAAGGGTTGATGATGGATGGATGGATAATAAGCACTTTTCAATAAATATGTTACAAAGTGCTTTCACAAGAGCAAAGACAATAAAAAAAACTATAAAACAGACACATGGAAAAAGCAGGAAAACACTTAAAATACCGTTAAAAAATAAATAAATAAATAAAATCAACTAAAAAGATATCTACTGGTTAAATAAAGGTCAAATAAATAAATAAAATAAAATCAGGAAAGTCTGTCCTATAAAACTAGGTTTTAAGAAGGGACTTAAAAGAGTTCAGTGTCTCAGCCACCCTGATTTCCTCATGCAGGCTGTCCCAGAGCCTCGGGGCCCTTAACCATAAACACTCCTTTAGTTTTCAGTCGAGACCCTGGAACAGACAATTGAGCTCTGCCTGAGGATCTCAGGGTGTATGGTGGAGCATATGGGACTAAAAGGTCAGAGATATAACAGGGTGAGAAGCCATGAAGAGCTTTAAAAGTAATCAATAAAATTTTGAAGTCTATTCTTAAACATAGTGAGAGCCAGTGTAAGGACACTGAAACAGGGGTCATGTGATTATATTTCTTTGTCAAAGTTAACATTGATCGTATTTTGATATATTTAATAGTAATAGAACACTGAATGGTCCCATTCTGCATTATGAGTACTTTTGATACTTAAAGATAAATGTTGTTATTTGTTGAAAGCCTATTTATGTGCTTTTATTTTAAACACAGCTCTTTTACTTGTAGTATTTTTATCATGTGGTATTGCTACTTCAGTAACATTTTACAGAGTTTTATTTTCTTTGTAGTAGTAAAAATAGCACATACATATAATAATAATACAAATAATTTAACTTAAGTGAAAGATCTGAATACTTCATCCACCACTGACGTTGATGTTGTGTTCATATCACTGTGTGAGTGAAATGAACCATTGATAGCTTATTGGCTATTAATAGCAGTAATAATGGGGATTGTGAGCTGTGACGTGCAGCAAAGGATAGTGAAGTGCCTGGTCAGCATTCACAGGATAGGACTGAGAGAGAGAGAGAGAGATGGAGAGAGATTAAACAGGTCAGTATCATCAGTGTTTTACCCTCAGTAGTCATTGCATTTTTTTTTTTTACAACACTCCAGCTGTTTTTAGATATTTAGATTCATCAGTAGGAGATGGTGTGGACAGACACCAGCTAGTGATTTTTTAGAGGAATTCATTTATGGTGGTAAATATACTTACTTGTACAAAATACAGGAATTAAGAAGAAAAAAGTGTGTAATTTACACCAGGCTGAAAAGCACTGTTTCACTGACCTCTGGTGGCTGAAAGCTTCTGTCTGAGGCTCTGTTGAGAACTTCAACCACTGGAGGTCAGCAGTGCTGAAGGTTTTCAGTTGGTGCTGCTGTAAGACACTTCATACTGTATGGATGTCAGTCGGATGTCTTTCTGAGTGACTATGGTGCAGCTCATGTTTTGTAGTGAGTGTGTTAATCTCGTATATGAATTGAAAACATCTACACTTGGTTTTTCATATGGTCTTCTCTGTTTTTGTGGCCGCATCTTTAATGACTCCTGGGCAGACTGTGATAACTGTGATCTTAGAATTCACAACCCTCTAATCACTGCCACCAGGAAAATAAATGAATGAATAATAAAAACAGGTGACAGGTTATGGGAATGGTAAAAAAAAAAATACTCATGACTAAAATACTAAGTGAAATTGTGATTTATTAAGTCAAAATTATGAGATACCAAGTGAGAACTGACAGGGAAGGATGCAAGGAATATATGCAAGCAGTGATGAATTAAGGAAACCCCTCTGGTGAAATGAGACATTGTTTTGTCTCAAACATAATCTGAATGAAATTATTGATGATTCAGGATGACCTGTCAGTGGGCTTTAAATGCTGTGTTGTTTTTGCACATATTGTATAATGTGATGTACTGTCCACACAATAAAATGAGATCCTGGGGTCCCTTACTTCTAGTTTTTGTCATGAAGAGGGGGCTTGTGTCAAAATCTTTCAAGAGTTTTATTTTATCCATTTTGTGCTCTGCCTATATGTTACATATTCCTATATGTATGTGTATGTGATTAAATAACAGCACTGTAAATCTGGAAAATTAGTCTTGACTTATCATAGAAAAACAGCACATATAAATGAAGAGGAAGGTTCATGGTTTAATGGGGGCCCAGCAATTCATGTCACAGTGGACATGTACAATACCTCTGTGCTGAGATAACAAACTGCACCAGGTAGAGACACAGACATGGAGGGAAGTGATTATTAAGGGTGGAATTATGGACGTATGGAGTGGCAGAGTCTTTCAAAAGAAAGAAAAGGGGAAATAGTCATCTTAGAAGTTTGAATAAGAGTCAGATAAAACTGTCAAAAGAGCAAAGGCATATGCAAGCCTGACGGCTGCACAGCAGGGCAATGATTGGAAAGTAATTGTCACAGCCAGAGCTGTGGCGCTGAACAGTTTTCTGTTTCTCCTTTTGTTTGTTTGTAGGTGGTGGCTCATCAGCAGCAGAGTACCTTGCCCCACTTTTGAGCTTTGCCTATCTAGTTTGACTTGTGAGTTTCATATTGATTTGCTCCCTGTGATTTTCTTTTGTGCGTCATGATCTCTGCCGTCTGCAGCCAGGTTACCACAATACTGCGGTTCCAAGCCTTTGTCATAGCCTGCCTGTCTCTTGCTCACATACAAGTTACCAGCCCTGGACTTTACTTTACTGGTTGTTAATAAAATACTTAACTTCACATGGGTGGGACCAGGGTTTGATTCCCACTGCGACACGTGTGACCAATGTGTCCCCGCGCAAGACACTTAACCCCTAGTTGCTCCAGAGGCGTACGTCCTATGACATATATAGCAATTGTAAGTGCAATTATGATGTGAAAACCAGTGGAGTCCCTGGTATCTGGACACTCGGCATGGGCCCAAAATATACAATGTTTTGATAAAATATTGTCAAACCTTTTTAAAATATTGAAGTGCTGATGATCACACCTGCTGCCTCCTGTCAGTCAGGAAGTTTGTGATCCACTTACAGGTGGAGGCTGTGAGAGCTGAGATGTGTTGACTGCATTATCCACTGGCCTGTCAGCCCGGTAGGCTAACGGCGGGGGGTCCAGCAAGGGGCCTGTAATATCCCTCAGGTGGTCCAACACCAGTCTTTCAAATGACTTAGATGTCAGGCAACTGGCCTGTAGTCAATTAATTCTGCAATGGAGGGTTTTTAGGAGACCCGGATAATTATGGAGCAATTGAAGCATGAGGGATCTTCTCACAGCACCACTGATCTGTCCTTTGCACTCTGATCACTGCATTTGTCAATATTTCTATATTGTTTTGTTCATAGTGTGTATATTAGTGTTGTCTACTCTGTAGTTTGTGTCTGATTTTATTTTATTATTATTATATTATTATTTTATTATTGTATAAGTAAGCACATGTGAGCAATGTATAATCCTGAGTCAAATTCCTCGTATGTGTACACATACCTGGCAATAACGCTGATTCTGATTCTGATTGCAGATCTTTGCTAAGCTGGTCTCCGCCAGTTTTCCGGCAGGAAGACACTGTCACATTCAGGTATCTTGGTAAACGAGAGAGCAGATACATTGGCAAAAGAAGAAGTAGGCTAAAAAGGAGTTGTTGAAATCAACATTAAATGATCAAAATCAGAGGAAAAGTAGGTGAAGAAAACCTTTCTTAACAGTACACTATTTATCATCGGGAAAAAATCTGTGCCTTGAGGCTGAAACGTTTAAACATTCTTATAGGAAATTTAGGCTACACATTAAAGACAAGAAATTACGAGACAGTTAAGGAAAACAGAGCGGGTAGAGGAAGATGTAATATGTATGTTAAGTATAGTAGAATGCGGAGACAGTGTTCGGATTATTTCGTTTTTAAGGCCGACTGGAATGGCTGTAAAATGAATGGACACTAAGGGAGAAACCTGAAGGTGGCAGTAATGCAACATCGTGGATGCTAACTTCCGGAAGAAGAAGAAGACTGACACGGTCTGCTGCAGACCCCAAGGCTCGGTGCGGGGTTATACGTCAACATAATTCGGATACATTTGCCCCTAACAGTAACGATACCGAAGTCAAAATTAATAAGATGCCTTTGCCTGTGCAAGTGTTTAACTTTCAGGTAAGTCTTAACCATTGCCGCTTTGTCATTTCCAACCAGTCAGGATTGGTGGAAACTGAACATGATGTATCTTTAGTAAGTTAACAGTTAGCTAGCATTTAGCCAACGTTAGCTATAGCATCTATGAACATTTACGAATCATGTTGGATTAAAACTTTTACATTTTAAGGATTAAGTTTTAAATTCGGTTGGTATGTTTTTGTTAAAGGCACTAACGTTACCCTTCTCTCACGTTAACGTTACAGTGCATCACATTGAAGAAAACGAAGGAATAACGTTAACGTTAGCTAACATTGAATTACCATAACGTTACATATTTATCGAAATAATTACCGTTAAATTACTGCTTGGTGCGTTGGAATATGCCGAACTGAGGAATGCCCTTCAAAAAATTCATATAACTTTTTGACTTCGTGAATGTTTGCCAGTAAGCCAAACCGTTTGGAATTGAGGGTTTGTTATAATGGAGTTTGGAACTGAATGCTAACGTTACCAACTGACTGAAGGCCTCCGTTGGCCAACAACATTAACAGTGACGATACCAGTATTGTCGTACCGGTACACTGGCAGAACAACTAATTACGCCATTCCAGTTGATCGCTGTTATTGGGGTAACGTTACATACATCTTAAATCTGATTTTTCACCAAAGCAAAACACAAGAGACTAAAAAACAGTGTGTGTTTATCATTGTAGCCTGTAGCTAACAAAGCTAGCATTGCCATGAAAAACTTCCTGTTATCAGCAGTTTCTCACTTTGACAAGCAGCTAACGGTAGCATCGCATGCTGACACACACTAACATACTATACAAGTTCTGTAAGAATTTTCCTTTCTCAAAGCGTTAATTTAACGTCAACTAACAATGTCTGAACGTCATCACCCGGTATGGTAACGAAACGTTTGTTTTGTCTGTGGCGACGCCAAACTACCTTTAACATTTAGTGACAGTTATGGTAATTTTGCTTTGCTTTTTGTCTACCATAACAGTTACATCCCGTTTAGATTAAGACCTAAGACCTGTTAGTAATTGCTGTCCTCATTTGAAATCAGCTTGTAATGTTATCCATTGTGAATGACAATAAATTGTAACATCGCCAATAAACAATACACTGGCAACTACCATTAGCATTGCAAACCAAACCTTGCAGCTGTTTTTGAATTGCATTTAGGGCCGAACAGTTATTCAGTAACAGTAGAACACTGTAACTTGCATTCTGATTCATTTAGTTTTTTGTTTAAACCCCAGTAAACATACTGTGCCTTGTTCAGTGTCATGCTATTTAAAGCTACAGTGTGTCATCCTGGTCACATAGTCCACTGTTCCACCTGCTTCTTTAACATGTTTAACGTGACAATAACCGGTCTCCACACACCCAACCTAGCAGAACATTAAGGTTATTGCACACATTGCAACCTCAAATATCACAGGACATCACACACGCATTCAGTCACCACCTCACCCTGCTGCCCTCTGGGTGCAGGCGCAGAGCACCGAGGTGCAGGACGGCTTGCTTTGGGAAAAGCCTGATCCCCCGCAGCCATAGTCAGTGTAAATAACAGGCCTAGCTGAATTGGCCTAAGAGAGTACTGTTTGTCATTGTGTTAGGGTTGGGCCGATAGACATCACAATGGTGAGCTGGCATGGTGATTGCCATCTTTGTGATTATGTGACACTAACGGGGGGGCTGTAGATCCACGACTGTACCTTCAGTTTGATTGACAGGCGCACTTCTTCCTGCTCCTGCTCTCATGTTTACTTCAGGATGAATGTTTTAAACAACATTACTGGCCCATATCTTACATACTGTACATTTTAACAGTTCATTCTGAGGACAGCTCATGAGTCTGAGACAAAGTAGCTTTTTGAGGTAACAAGCACCAGAAGGTCAGCCTGATGGACAGCACACAGATTGTTGTGGTTGTCAGAGTTCACTGGTTGACAGTCTTAAATCTTTTAAAGTAATCCAGCATCACAGCAGAAAGTACAGTACAGACCCTGGAAACTCACAAACAGCGAGGATCAGTCTCTCTTCCAGTGGTTTGAGCTGCGCATGCGTCCAGAAAGTTAAAGTCAATTCAACAGCTTCACAGGAATATCGCCCGCTTGTCGCTGTGCCTGTCGCAATGCCTGCGCCTTCCTTCCTACACGCTCGCCTCTCATTGAAAATGAATTATGAGGTGCGTAAATCGCTTCCTGTGTGAAAAGGCCTTTATTTTGATGTTATTCAGCTTTAATATGGATCATGTGTTGTTTTGTGATTTCTCCTGTGCCTGGTGTGTTTTCTTTCAGGGATCTGTGGAGCCAATGCAGATTGACGCAGATCCACAGGATGACCAGCAGAACGCTCCGGACACCAACTACATAGTGGAGAACCCGACACTGGTACTGACCTGACAGACTTGAGTGTTTCTCACAGAATTAGATTCTGTTTGTTGTGGTAGCTGACGGGTAGGGGGGTGAGGGTTGTCTGTTCCGTTGTTCCCCAAAGCTCTTCTGAATTCAGAATACAAAAAAAGTGGCTACATATTAAGTTCAGGGGCAATTGAAAAAGTATCATTGTCCGCCATATAAATGTACTGCTGGAACATTTCTCCAATCAGACAAACAGACAAGTCTCATTATAATGTGAGCCAAACATTTCAGTGGAGCAGTTTTGATGTTGTTTTAATAAGGTCTCCCACCTGTCCCCCCTGTGTGTAGGACCTGGAGCAGTATGCGACCAGCTACAGTGGGTTAATGCGCATTGAGAGGCTTCAGTTCATCGCTGAGCATTGCCCTCAGCTCCGAGTGGAAGCCCTGAAGATGGCCCTCACCTTCGTCCAGAGGACCTTCAATGTCGACACTTATGAAGAGATCCACCGCAAACTCACAGAGGCCACACGGTATCCTAGTTAATGAAATATCACTACATTGCTGTAGTGTGTGTATACATACTGTACATTCAATAATGTGATGGAAAACGCATTGCTTTTTCACTCTCGTTAATAACCATTAGATCTTTAATCTAATGTCATTTGTGTTTGTTTTTACCTTAAGGGAGGTGCATGGTGTGCCGGACACAGTACCTGAAGGTGGGGTTGTTCCTCCTCCCCTGGACTCAGCCTGGGCCGAGTCCACTAGGAAAAAGGCTCTTCTCAAACTGGAGAAGCTGGATACTGATCTCAAGAACTACAAGGGAAACTCCATTAAAGAGAGCATCAGGTATGATGGGACATAGCATGGCTATCTCAGCGTGTCCACGGGGTCTTAAAAAGTCTTAAAAGGTAATAAATCAATTTTGCTAAAATTAAGGCCATTAAAAAGTCTTAATCGCCATTTAACAAGGTATTTAATTTTGAAGATATTTTTTTCAATGTGAAAATCCTGTCTGTCCAAAAGTTTGTTTGCTGAAAGTGTAGGTGAATGTATTTATTTATAATGCGTAGCCAAAAATACTAGACCAGCAGAGAGTAGCGACTGTGTGATTTGTTTCTGTAACGTTAGGCGCAGGGATCTACCGTGCACCTATTTCACTCTTAAACGCTCCAAAAAATGGATACGTGCGAACCGGAAAATGATTTAAGAGTACAATCGACCGTAATCTCCCACCCCGCCGGACCCTCAATGCTAATCGTCCAAAACATAGTTGGAGTGGTGATCAGGAATAACGGAATTAACGCGGTTGGCCGGTCGCTCTGCGGCCGCTTGAAGAGCGAGATGCGCCGGCAGCAGCTGAATCGGTAAGACGGAAGACAACAGGGAAAATTCAAGGAGCATGTGGGTTTGGCTAACGTTAGCTGGCTATTTAACTGAAGCTCTGCTTTTTATTGAAACAAATTCAACTTTTCATAAAGCCAATGCTCTCGTCAGTGTCACTTTTTGTGAACAGACCAATCGCAGCCTGGATGGAGCGGGATTTAAAAAAAGTTTGATGTGCTGCAACAAACTTTATAAATGTTGAACTCAATGTTCTGCATAAACGGTTATGATTATTAACGAGTTAGTATCCTAAAATCAAGGTTGGAGATGTAGCCTAGAGCATTTTTCTTCAAAGTTAATGAATAAAAAAACAACCCCAAACTGAAACATCTGTAATTTGAATTAATATTACACTAGTGATAAGTTATATACTGTTATATGAAATTATATTGAACATAATGAATATATTAATATCAAACTTACAGTTTACTATTAAGTTAACAATGTACTTTTAACTTAATGTTATAATATTATACTAATACAGTCATTTAGACTCATTCCTCCTCCAGGTTGTGCCTGTGCTACATCGCCTACACTAGTTACGTTATTCATCACTCAGTTTATCCTCTTCATCTTTGTTCCCTCCTGGCCTATTTGAATTTTGTTGTATTGATCAAGTGGTTGATGAAAGTTATCACACATATTGCAGGCAAGCTCACATTATCTAGTTTAAACAAACTAAAACACAAAATTACACTTTGTTTCACATGATTTGCTGTAATATTGCATACATAAACGGCATAGTTTATGTAAGACAGCTGCTTTTCACAGGAAATCTGACCAGTCCTTCACATAGAAAACTGTTGGCCCATACAGGCTGTTATAGGCAACTGAGAAAGTTGGTGAATGTCTGTAGGTGGCGTTACAACCTGAAGACATATAGGCAATAAATATGTTATAAATATATTTAAATTGCTTTTAAAAACTCAAAAATGTCCCTTTTAAAGGTGTGTGGCTGATTTAATCAGTTACAGCTCAAAGTGGCGCGGCAGTCTTATGTTGAAAAAGGTCTTAAAAAGGTATTGAATTTTACTTCAGGATTCCTGTATATACCCTGCTATCTGAAAACAAAATTCTTTGGGTTCTCTATAAGAACACTTATGCTAATAAACTCAAACCACTTTTTATGGGATACAGCCACGAATCGAACATTTTGGTTAAAATGAAGTTAGCTATATAAAAGCAAATTACCATTTTAACACCACACAGGAAATAGCTAGCAGCAAGTAGTACAGTAGAATTTGAGATAAAAAAAATCAAATTTGTAGCTACAAAAAAACCAGTATTCTGGCCTTACAGCCGAGCCATTAAAGACACCAGCAAAGACGGAAAGGTTCATAGTAGTTAGGGGTTTTGCCAGCTTGGTCATTAGAACCTGGCTGATTAGAAGTATTAGTAATTTTTAGAAGTAATCCTTTGTTCCTGTCCCTACATTTCTTCCTTCTGTTCTGTCCTCCCTCCTCAGGAGAGGCCATGATGACTTGGGGGACCATTACCTGGACTGCGGTGACCTCAGTAATGCCCTTAAGTGCTACTCCCGAGCCAGAGACTACTGCACCAGTGCTAAGCATGTTATTAACATGTGTCTGAATGTCATCAAGGTACAGCATGATGGGACCACGGTGTGCTGCATTCATGTCATATGGCAGTAACCAGTTTAACACCAGTGGCTGGAGTGAAGAAGACTCGTTATGCTTCAGTGCTTTCATTTCTATATGAATTTATTCAGTGAACACAGATTTTTGTGTTTGCTTATACTTTATATCAGCATGCGTCACGTGTTTCTAACAAATGGCACCATAAACCAAAAAATAAAATTGAAAAACTGTAGTGTTTCCCAAAAATATGCTATTCATTCATCGAAATATTATTGGAGTGACAATATAGCTGAGTAATTGTTCAGCCCTAGTAGACGCCACTGGCAGGAGTTTCAACAGTTTGAGTTCTGCAAAGAATACAAAGGAGTAAATCTCCTCCTCTGTGCCCACAGGTTAGTGTTTACCTCCAGAACTGGTCCCATGTACTGAGCTATGTCAACAAAGCAGAGTCCACGCCAGAGATAGCAGAGGTGAGCGCCACCCTCTCACACTCTTCCTCCAGTGTCTGGACTGTCAGATATGAGGTTTATGTTTATGAAGCGCCCATTAACATTCCAGCCTTCCTTTGTTTTTCACTGCTCGTTACTGAGATGACAAATGCCTTCAGCTGATTCCGTTTCTCTTTCTTTTTGTTTAGCAAAGAGGAGAGCGAGATAGCCAAAATCAAGCAGTCCTCACCAAATTAAAGTGTGCTGCAGGTAAAACCATCTAATGCTCTGTGGTGGATTGAAGCTGGGTTTGGGAGATCACCTGAGAAGCAGCTGTCTTCTAGTGTGGAGAAATATGAACTGATTTCAGCCAGTGCCTGCTGCCACAATGACCAAACTCTCTCACCTTGTTTATTGGTGTTTCAGGCCTGGCAGAGTTGGCCTCTCGCAAATACAAACCGGCTGCCAAGTGCTTCCTGCAGGCTTCTTTTGACCACTGTGACTGTCCAGAGGTGAGTGATGTCAGCCAGTGGTACCATGGTACTACAATGTGATCCACCAAAATAACCCTAAAGGATAGAGTTTAAGTCGATCTAAAAACTATACTATAAAAACTATGGCTGCAAAAAGAACTGTTCCTGATTTCTGGTAAGGCGATGGGGGACAAAATCCAGTTTTGTGAAAAATGCATTCTAAGTCCAGCAGAAGCAAATGCGGGGTTTCGGTCTCTGATGGCCAAATCAAGATACAAAAATCCCTGCCTATGACTCTGACTGTTGAAGCCTCAAACGATCACAATAATGATGTTATCTATTTATTGTACCACATATGGACATGTCCGCAGTCATTTTTGCTGGCCTGTAGTGTTTACATGCATGTTTGTTCACATAATCGTTGTCGTCTGCTCTCACATTCAGTGATGATGCTAGATCTAGATACTTTTCAGACCCTCTCAATAGTGATGCATGATATGGATTTTTTTCAAGTGGAAAGTAAAATCAATAAGGTCTGAGCTTATAGATACTGCTATGGAGTCTAGCGGGACCTATAATGTAACGTTATGTCTCGAGAGAAAAGTAATTTAAATCATCGGACTGAATTAAAAAAATAATAATACTGTGATTTAGTGATGGGCACCTAAACACGGTATTAAACGGGCCTGAGGATTGTAGTGTTTATTATCAGGCTGCAGCCTCTGCTGCTGTCTGTGTCGACTCCTACACACACACACTAACTACTCGAGCAGATGACCGTTACGCTCGTTACTGTAAGTACGTGCAATAAAACCTTCGTGAGTAAAAAGACAACACTTTATCAATACATCTGTTCAACAAGCAGAAACACGTAGAAAGCCTTATTTTAATCTGCTCTGTCCACAGTCTCTCATGCTCTGTTTTATAGAAACACAGCTAACGTTAGCTTTGCAATTAGCCAAATGTTCAAACGGGCTAAATTGAAAGCTGTCTGTGGTCCAACTCAGGGCTCTATGCTAACCTTTTTCCTGAGGAGCACATGTGCTCCTACATGAAAACATTTAGGAGCACACAAAAAAATGTAGGAGCGCAGTGAAGAATGTAACAGAGTTTAACAAACTATTTATTATACACATATTTATACTACGTGTTTGCTCCTTCTCCTTGTGTTCAAATATGGAATGAAACCATTGGAGGACAGGAAGTGAAGTCCCTTGTATCTGTACATCTCGGCATCAGCCTTAATATTTTGTTAAAGCTTTTTAAAATATTGATCAGTTTCATCGCAAAAAACTTTACTGTGATTGGTGCTTGTGTAGTTTTTAAACCAGGGACGGATTCACAATACACCAGCAGTACCCACACAACCCACAGCTAATGTAAACAAGACTACTGAACAGTGTTACTATAACTTCAGTAAATCAGAACAAGGGGAACGTGTTAGGTGCAATTTATACTTCTGCATCGCACTACGCCGTAGCCTGACGTGCACCTCCTACTCTCAGGAGGAGGCTAGAAGGAGCACATACTGCTACATTGGCAGTAGTCTCATGTTTTCAGTCATTAAATACTTGTGCAAGAAAAATGGCTTTATGCAAATGAATAGTCTTAAAGTGACCATATTGTTGGTTGCAATAATTGCTGGGATAATATACAGTCCACCAAAAGTAGTCATGGTGACAGGCCTACTCACACTACCTTAGGTTGGCCTTTTAAAAAGAGTCCTCACAGAATGAGGTCACTCCAATATAGACAGGAGAAACAATTACGGTGACCATCAATCCAAAAGTTCCAAAATACTTTGTGCACTGATTTTAATATGTGAACCTATTTTTAAAGGATTGATAAGAGGTATTTGTTCACAGAACTGAACACAAAGCTCCAGCGTTTAAGATTTTGTGTGCTGTTTAAAAAAAGGAGGAGGATGCCTGAAGCCTGTAATGTACTACACATGTATGTGTGAGAATTTACTGGAAAGAATTCAGTGGGAAATACTGTTTAGTTAAACTCCACCTTGTGCATTTATGTGAAATCTTACCGCCCTTTGGAGTTACAACCTTCCAAATTGTATTGTGTAGCTTTATATAACAATTTTCATGCCAAAATACAATATAAAAGTTTTCCCTCACATTGAAAGCCAGGGTAATATACTGTCAGAAACTGGATTAGTAATGTGTGTTTGTGGGTGTGTGTCCCCTGCAGCTCCTCTCACCCAGTAATGTAGCTGTGTATGGAGGCTTGTGTGCTTTGGCCACATTTGACAGACAGGAGCTCCAGCGTAACGTCATCTCCAGCAGGTAGGAGGTAGTTCTTTAGTAATGCTGACTGAAAAATATCTTGGTACAATTAATGAATGTGAATCTTTTTTTTTTCTGTCCTCAGCTCCTTTAAGTTATTTCTAGAGTTGGAACCTCAAATCCGTGACATCATCTTTAAGTTCTACGAGTCCAAGTATGCGTCTTGTCTCAAGCTACTGGATGAAATGAAGGTTAGAGCAGAAAGTGTTGAGTTAACCTAAGGCTGCACACCGTATAGTCATGTTAGAACAGCTGTCAGCAGGTTATGGGAGTATATTACACGATCATTTTAAGTTTATGTGCTGGGATGAGTGACAGTGGTGTGTTTTCTCCAGGATAACCTTCTGTTGGACATGTACCTGGCCCCGCACGTCAAGACACTGTACAGCCAGATCAGGAACAGAGCCCTCATCCAGGTGAGTCATGCACCTATTTTCAATGTATGCATAAAAAACTTCGGGAGGGAAAAAACGCAAAGTATTATAATATTAATAAAACAGCCTTTTTCCCCCTATATACATAGAACTGACGTGACTGCACTGGTTTAATGGCACCCACCTGTAGAATCAGCTCCACCGTTAGATATGTCACATAACCATGGTGGCTCTTTTGACGACTTTATGGAAATTCTTTTAAAAATGTGTTTCATTTGGATAGAAACCTGGATACTGCATACACCATTTCTAACTCTGAAATAGACAGTGATCACTTCAGAACATGATAAAGTCAATCACATCCACACTTCTTTAAATCAGTATTCTTACATTTAATATTGTAAATTTGTTACCTCTTTATTTAATTTTCATAAGTCAGAGTGAAATTAGTCTTTAAAAAGTAGGTTTTGATGAATACGGAGCTACTGTCTGATACGGATGAAACGATTACCGGTTTAATGATAAACCACGCTGCGGAGATCAGTCACTCTGAAGTCCGGTCGTATTTTAGTTTTTATGAGAGCGCTGAGGTCAAGTTGACTGCAGAAAATAACCTTACAGTGAACGCAGGGTGACCTAACTTTTAGCTTTGGTTTGTCTCTCTGACTTGCTAACAGCTTGTAAACTGAAGCTCTCAGTGTTGCTGCTCTTATAAAAACGCTACACGTTGTTGTTCTGCTGCTGTGTGCGTCGTGTGTCTGCAGATTCTATTCGTCCGCTGCACATGAGAACACGTTATGGTGTTCAGTCAACCAACCAGCATATCTTGTTCATTTTAAATCCAGCAGTTATCAAATTAGTTGTAAAAGTGTCAGAACAGGAGAAACGCTGCAGACTCCTCTGTAACTGCAATCTACAACTGACAGAAATACAATCACTGTCTTCTAAAGACTGTTTTCATGCAATTGTGCACGGGGTCATTGCATTACCTATAAAATAAATAAGCGTGACAATTTTGGTCACTATAATCGTGATATAAAATTTTCATATTGTTTCATCCCTTCTGTCTGATAGCATGACAGACATGTGACAGGTGTGTGTGTGTGTGTGTGTGTTCAGTATTTCAGCCCCTACGTGTCAGCAGACATGACTAAAATGGCTCAGGCCTTCAACACCACAGTAGCAGCTCTGGAAGATGAGCTCACCCAGCTCATACTGGAGGGGCTCATCAACGCAAGGATCGACTCCCACAGCAAGGTGAAACACATGCAAGAACATTCTGAAATAAAGTGCTTTCTCATTGGACTCCTTCTAAACCAGTACTCCTACATGTTGATAGATTCTGTATGCGAGGGATGTGGACCAGAGGAGCACCACGTTTGAGAAGTCGCTCCATATGGGCAAGGAGTTCCAGAGACGAGCTAAAGCCATGATCCTGCGAGCTGCTGTGCTCCGCAACCAGATCCACGTTAAGGTAGAACACAATACAGCACCTCCTGTGTGAAGGAGAGGCTGCCAGTCTTCTCCACCTGGTGTCACTGGTGAATAGTGATTATAGCAAAAAACAAAGACTCAAAATTTGACAACTATATTGATGGTTTAAAATCATAGCGTAGCAGCTTTGAAACTGACAGACATGTAACAGTGCCTCACTCGTGTTGTGCCCACTCCTCAGTCTCCACCCAGAGAAGGCAGCCAGGGTGAACTCACACCAGCCAACAGCCAAACCAGGATGAGCACCAACATGTGACTGCTGACAACAGCCACAGACTAGAGGGGAAGGATCACCCAATCATTGATCAACTCCAACCCCCAACCACGCCACCTCCCGTTTCTCTGAGGCAACATAAAATATTAAGACTTTATTTCTCTGAAATGCTCTGTTATCCCCGCCAGATGATATGGGGTCCTTTTTGTTAGTCAGATCTGGAGATTTGGACAACAAGAAAATGTGTGTTGGTGAAAGCTCAGCACTTGAGCTGTACATTAACTGGTCGGAGATGCACTTTGCGCTGCTTACATATTGTGGAGTCCTCATTAACAAAAACAATGTTTTAAAATAAAAACACCTAACAAAACACACTCAGGTGGTTGGTTTCATGTATTAGCTGTTTCCGTAGCATAGTCATCAGTAGCTGGAACACTTACGACAATTAAGGGATAGGATGGCACTCCTGTGCGCCCGTGTGGGTGCTTAAACTGAAAGGGGCTGTTATAGCTAAGACAGTAGAGAAGTGAACTGGCAGAAGAGCAAACTGTAGTGTTAGACCAACAGGAAGAAAATGTGTTCTTATGACCATGCCTGATTCTTTCAGCTGCAGCGGCTGTGTCGTGTTTCCACATTAAAAGCCACAGGCACTGAGCGGTCATTCAGCTCACTTTAAGAGCTTGTCTTCACTTCAGTAATCATATTCATTCATTTAACGCACAAAAAAAAAACATTTACTGAAAACTCACATTACCTGCGCTCGGATAGCAGAAGGTAGACGCTACATGACCAGTCTTTATAAAGTTGTAACAAACTAATTCATATCAAATGTAACTTGGTAAATGTAACCAAAATATCTGCTAATAATATTCAGCCTCACATAAAAAAAAAAAAAAATGAAACCATTTCTTTTAACGGCTGCGGGAAACATCCTGCTCTGCAGTCCAGTGGTATTTCTGAATGCCGCCCTCAGCAGCTACGGATATAGATGCTGAACGGAAAAACCTGAAAGCTGAAACTAGTTTCCAACAAAGAAGGTGTAGGATGGAGCTACAACCACTGATTGTGTATGTATACATGTGTACTTAAGGTAAAAGATCAAAGTACAGTTCATCACCACTGCCCCCTGTATGTAAGGCATTCAGAATAACTGAAATCAATAAATGTGCACAAACTGATCAAACAAAACAAGACATCATTATGGAATATTTTAATTGGAACCTTTTTCCAGTGTATCCACTCTAAACATACTGAGCCAGGCAGTGCAGTAACAAATTCACACTTAAAGGCAAGCTCGAGGTGGAGTTTTCTTAATAGGCCTATGGGTATTGTAGTATTTTTTTTATTTATTTATTTATTTTTTTCAGAAAGTCATTAGGCTCCCATCAATAAAAGATTAACGTTGAATGGTTGGTTGGGAGTCTGTGTGACTGAGGATAGTACAGCCTGCTCCAGCTGAATGTGGCAGCAAAAAGGGCAGTGACTGGGTGGAATGGGGGTGAAGTGCTTTGAGGAGAAGCAGCTGACATCAGTAGGCGTGGTCGGCAACAAACAGAGACTCCTGAGCTGCTGTGCTCCTGTCTCCAGAGGACACATACTTCCCCAGAGCTGCCTGGCTGTTATTCTGTGGAGAAACACAAAGATCTTTACATTACATTTATTCATTTAGCTGACGCTTTTATCCAAAGCGACTTACAATTGCTATATACACTCCTCAAAAAAATAAAGGGAACACAATGTAACTCCAAGTCAATCACACTCCTGTGAAATCAAACTGTCCACTTAGGAAGCAACACTGATTGACAATCAATTTCACATGCTGCTGTGCAAATGGAATAGACAACAGGTGGAAATTATAGGCAATTAGCAAGACACCCCCAATAAAGGAGAGGTTCTGCAGGTGGTGACCACAGACCACTTCTCAGTTCCTATGCTTCCTGGCTGATGTTCTGGTCACTTTTGAATGCTGGCGGTGCTTTCACTCTAGTGGTAGCATGAGACGGAGTCTACAACCCACACAAGTGGCTCAGGTAGTGCAGCTCATCCAGGATGGCACATCAATGCGAGCTGTGGCAAGAAGGTTTGCTGTGTCTCTCAGCGTAGTGTCCAGAGCATGGAGGCGCTACCAGGAGACAGGCCAGTACATCAGGAGACGTGGAGGAGGCCGTAGGAGGGCAACAACCCAGCAGCAGGACCGCTACCTCCG
>NC_060151.1:1390394-1395959 GCF_021292245.1 Micropterus dolomieu | reverse complement strand
CCCCAGACCTGAATCCAATTGAGCACATCTGGGACATCATGTCTCGCTCCATCCACCAACGCCACGTTGCACCACAGACTGTCCAGGAGTTGGCGGATGCTTTAGTCCAGGTCTGGGAGGAGATCCCTCAGGAGACCATCCGCCACCTCATCAGGAGCATGCCCAGGCGTTGTAGGGAGGTCATACAGGCACGTGGAGGCCACACACACTACTGAGCCTCATTTTGACTTGTTTTAAGGACATTACACAAGGTTGGATCGGCCTGTAGTGTGGTTTTCCACTTTGATTTTGAGTGTGACTCCAAATCCAGACCTCCATGGGTTGATAAATTTGATTTCCATTGATAATTTTTGTGTGATTTTGTTGTCAGCACATTCAACTATGTAAAGAAAGGAGTATTTAATGAGATTATTTCATTCATTCAGATCTAGGATGTGTTATTTTAGTGTTCCCTTTATTTTTTTTGAGCAGTGTATGTCAGAGGTCGCACGCCTCTGGAGCAACTAGGGGTATCAGTGCCTTATCACCACCCACAATGCAAAAAAGGGTTTGTATTTTTGATTATTTGTAAAACATCGCCATTTTTATGACCCGATTAGGTTACAACTGATCTTCCTTCCTCAACAAGTTCAAGGTAAAGTCTGTTTGTGTTAATGATATGTTATATCACTGATGTAGCAGTTGTAATAACACAAATATACACACAAACACACATACTCTTATACATGCATACAGTACATACACCATATTATGCAACTTAAAGTAAGAATATGAATAAAAACTAAAAATAATTAAACCCACAGTAAAATAGATAAGAAATTAATACTTAGAATTTTACAAGGAAAAATAAATGGGGGTGGGTGAAAGGTTATGAGCAAAATTGTAACTATAAATATGTACTTATGTACAGACTCCCACAGGATGAAGTCAGACAAAACCCCTCTTTCATTCACAACAACACAAAGTGACACTAAGTGATACTTTAGTGCATCCACTCATGTAAAAGTGCAATTTTCTGGTAATAATCTGGTACTAATTGATATTTTATATTTTATATAGTTATTAAACTCTATTTATCTGTCAGCTAGATAGACAGCTTTTATTGAAATTCACAGAGTGTTCAGTATGTGTGCCTCCAGAACAAACACACATTTACACACAACTACATACAACATACAGACATTTGTACAGGTGAGAAAACAGGAAGCACTAGAATTGTATGGACTGAACTGTGCTTTTGTAAAGCAGTACTAGAAGGTGGGGAGCAGTTTGTGGATGTCAGTGGTGTGTGGGTCTAAACTGACTAGGGCTGTACATGACAATTATTTTTCAAGTCGATTAATCTAACGACAAATTTTGTGTCTTCTAAAGAAAAAAAGTTGCCTATTACTCGATTAACATACCAGTTTATCCTAAATAAATATCCAAAATACGTCTAATCAATAAATCAATATTTTATTCAATCATCCTGATGAAGCACATCAGAAAACAAGTCCCTCACGTCTTACTAATAGCTTATTACTATCTGTAAAGCATTAACACATTATTTATTCACTTTTAGTTACCACTTATAAACAGCACACAAAGAAAGCTGCATATTAGAAAGTGGTATAAAATTACAAGTAAATGCATAATAAATTAGTACTTTTATTTTAGTTAGAAGGTAAGGATGTGAATAGTTCTTCCACCACAAGAGATCAGATAGAGCTGTGAATCTTTCCCCTTCCCCCGTCAGGACTCTGCCTGTCTCCCCTCCTCTCTGCTTACCAGGGCTCTCTTGACGTAAGCCTCCTGGCAGGCCTTGCCGTTCTCCTTCTTGCCTCCCCAGGCCTTCAGTGCTGATGCCTGCAGGGCCCGGCCGTAGGAGAAGGTGAGGGCCCAGGGACGGTGCAGGGGACACTGGTTGATGGCATTCAGGTTGATGGAGGCCTCCTCCTCACTCTGACCACCCGACAGGAAGGTCACACCTGAAGAAGGAGAATGCTCAGGAGGAAGGCCAGGGGGAAATGGTGTACACTTGTTATGCAAATACCTATATGTCCACCTCACCTGGCACAGCAGGGGGAACAGTGCGGCGCAGGGCGGTGACAGTTGCCATGGCAATCTCCTGAGAGCTGTACTTTTTAGGGCAGGAGTGTCCGGCGGTCACCATGTTGGGTTTGAGCAGCGTGCCCTCCAGATAGATGTGGTGATCAGACAGAGCCTTGTAGACAGCTGCCAACACCTGAGAGAGCGGACACACAAATGAACAAATCAGATTCTCTCTGAATGTGTTTAATAGCAATTTATCAAACAACTGTTGGAGAAGCAGAAAGTAAACTTAATTAGGACGTCTTTGACTTCCAGCACCTCCCTTCTTCTACTTGTTTTGACTGGACCTGAACACTCTGCTGTGAAGCTAGCACTACTGGGAGAGAGGACTTCCTGTGATTTCCCATAACATAAAAGCCATTTTATTTCTGGTGAAAACGCAGCGTCACAAGAGAAAACATGATCAATCATCTGATTGATAAATCCGTCATTGTCAGAGGAAAGCTCTGTGAACTTACCCACCAAGTTAACACAGAGGCTGCCAACAATCTCCTGACACCCCTAATAGCATTCTTGGTGATATGAATCACTGTCCACTGGCAGCACCACTGAGACACTTCCACCAGAAAGTTACATGCCCAACCAGACATAGCAAGACTCGGGATCTGTGTTACCAGAGGGGTTTTGTTGATGATGATGATGATGATGATGATGATGATGATGATAACGACAACAATAGAGTTTGAGGCAAATATGTTTACAATGGTATACAATTTAAAATATATTGAGGTGTAATGTATCTTATCTGAGGTGTTTTGTCTCCAGGGGATTTATTTTATCTGCACTGCAATATATCTATTTTGTTGTGTGTCTTTAGATGCCTGCTGCTGCCCAAATTGCCCACTTGGGACACATAATAAATTGATTGATTGATCACTCTGATTACTCTACTGCTAACTAGCTAGCTTTCCTCAGTCTGGGCCAGCTCTTTTTATTTATTTATTTATTCATTTAAACAGGAAAAGATTAAGAGCAATCGGCCCTGACTCAGTATAGAACTGATTTTCAGCAGGTTCCTGTTCTGCAGAACATGAATACCTCAAACACAACAAAACTCCAAGACCATACAATAACAAACACACAGCAACAAGCACACAAACTGCTACTATGCACACCATAGTAATGTTTACTTATAAACAGGGACTTCTGTGGCAGCAAACACAACACACAGCCTTTCACTAACTATTATACTGCAGCCAAAGCTCATCTACACACTTAATGGCTGACTACAGTAACTAGGGCTGGGTATCATTTAAAATTGTACGATACCAGTAGCAAAACCAGAACCCTTAAAATGATGCCACCAATTGAGTACTACATTTACATGACGCTTTTATCCAAAGCGACTTACATATGCTATTTATATCAGGGGTCGCACGCCTCTGGAGCAACTAGAGGTTAAGTTTCTTGCTCAGGGACACGTGGTGGATGGGTCACAGTGGGGAGTTGAACCTGGGTCTCCTACACCCCCATCCCCATTATCAAGTACTATATTTGAAACCTTGCGTAAAATGCCACCTGTTGAAGCCATAGTAGTTGATTGGTATCATTACTTTTATTGTTGATATAGATCAGCAGTGATATATTTTCTTTTCTTCTTATTGGTTGAAATAACTGTTACTGTTATAAATAGGGAATAGTATCAAATCGGTCCTTATCGTAATTAGGTTATCCTCTCTAGTGGTATTTTCAGAGGCTTACAGCTTTGCAGGTGTTTTTGTAGCTATATGAGGGAGGAGGAGTGAAATAGTGTAGTGACCACTGTGAGTTGTGGAAAACAAACTGAAGTTAAAGTTTCAATACGTTTGTTGAAAGTAAACAACAGGTCAATAAATCTTGAACTGAATTGAAAGATCTCTGTGAGTGCTTTTTCCTTTAGTGGTGAGTCACAAACCTCCAAAAAGACAACAAAAACAAGTAGAAAACAAGTCAAGAGTCTAAAGAAGCAAACAGAGGGAAAGAAAGGCTGCAGCCAACCACACTGACCACATCTGATATAAGCAGCCGGAGGCTCCATGAGGAAAATCGGCCACAAAAGTGTTTAATTGATATGATGGGATCGGTGACAAGTGATGTGAATTGCAAATAAAACTGTACAGAGAAATGTTAAATGATAGCAGAAGATGAAACAACTGGAAAGACAAGCTTGTGGTGATAAACTTGCAACAGTGATGAACATGCCTGAGCGGCAGCCGAAGGTGAGCGGCTGTTAAAATCACGCTTGGACTTGCACGTGCAGGCACATAAGGATAAAAGAGGCGTGCTCTTCTCTTTCTTTTGGTGTGTTGCTTGTGTGTTTGGCTGCAAGCAAAACCATACAAATAGTCCTTTTTTCCCTGATCTGCTGACAAAAAGTATTGAATGCAGTTCACTGGTTTGACTAGACGTTTCGATAGTACTCGATACTGGGCTATTTTGGTCGATACCTTAAAGGTATCAAGTAGCAACACCCATCCCTAATAGAAACAGAACTAACTCTCTCAAACACACCGGGAAAGACTCACTTTCACAAAAAAAACCCTGGACTCTGTCCTCACAGATTCCCAACAAAGCACCCTCCTTAAAGGCTTTGCTTTTCCTGTCAGTGTGGACACAAAAAGGACACTGTTGATGGGCTCGGTTTACACAGATGGGGTTCTGATCCTACAGTTCACATATACACCATCTGCTGCAGAAAAAGGGCTTTACTTCCTGTTTGGCAGCAACACCAGTGGCCTGTACTACAAAGTGAGGTAACTGGCTTATCCAGGTAACTCCAGGAGTAACTTTGTGACGTCGGGTGTAACTTCCAGATTAACCTGTACTATGAGAGGTAGATAGGTGTTACCCAAGGTCTGTTGCCACGGCAATTTACGCTGCATCTCTGAACTGCTCTGAGCAGGTTATCTTCAAGGTTCACTCGAGGTTACCCTGTATACGCGGACTACACACCACATCTGCACTCATCCTGACTTGTTCCACTGCGGTTGCAGCTGAAATTACGTCATTCTGAACACAACAGCATTACGTTCACATACAGCGAGCCCTGCCGCCTTTGTGATTTTTAGGAGGAGATCTTAATTAATAATACTGTGGAGGTGGTGACAAAGTAGATGATTGAGTCAAAAAACATGCAGATTCTTCTTTAAAATCTGAACTACAAGAGTGCAGAATGAGACTGATATCAGACTGACGGGAGAAACGTCTCGGGTTACGTATGTAACCCTGGTTCCCCGAGAAGGGGAACGAGAGACTGCGTCGGTTACGACACTATGGGAACGCCTCTAGGCGAAGCAGGTCTGAACGTGAATGAAATCACTCCAATCCTATTGGCCTGTTGCTAGAACGGTAAGGTGTGACGGAATAACCGGAGGAGTATAAAGCACACCTGTACACACTCATCATTAGCTTAAACTATGAAGCAGGCGCTTCAGGCGGGGAGAGAGGTGCGGCGGACCGACGCAGTCTCTCGTTCCCCTTCTCGGGGAACCAGGG
>NC_060151.1:1379805-1390374 GCF_021292245.1 Micropterus dolomieu | reverse complement strand
GTTACCCAAGGTCTGTTGCCACGGCAATTTACGCTGCATCTCTGAACTGCTCTGAGCAGGTTATCTTCAAGGTTCACTCGAGGTTACCCTGTATACGCGGACTACACACCACATCTGCACTCATCCTGACTTGTTCCACTGCGGTTGCAGCTGAAATTACGTCATTCTGAACACAACAGCATTACGTTCACATACAGCGAGCCCTGCCGCCTTTGTGATTTTTAGGAGGAGATCTTAATTAATAATACTGTGGAGGTGGTGACAAAGTAGATGATTGAGTCAAAAAACATGCAGATTCTTCTTTAAAATCTGAACTACAAGAGTGCAGAATGAGACTGATATCAGACTGACGGGAGAAACCCTGTGTTTTCTCACAAATGGTTTTGTCTTGTAACATGGAAACACCCCTGAAACAGCTTTATTTAGTTAAAACTAAACTGAACTTGTTGTGTTCTTAGGCTGCTGTGAAACTCACTATTCACTCCAGCTGTTTGTTTAAATGCCTTTTGGATGCCTTTGTTGACGTCCACACCAAAACAAGTAGGAAACAACTCGATTCAAGGTGAAAATATGCAGCACAGATGTTACCGGGCTGCACACACTGCTTTTTGCTGAGAACATAACAAACTCAGGGGGGATCCACAATTACAGGCTAGTATTTATGTAAATGGTTCGTCTCAGTCAATTCATTCATCTGTTCCAGATTCATTCACCCTCCCACACCCTCTCCTACTTGGTGTGTTCCCACCATCACTCACCTTCTCAGTCACATACTGGCAGCGCTGCAGGTCGTGGTCACCGTCTGGGAGAATTTCAGGCTCTACGATGGGCACAATGCCATGCTGGGGGGGGACAGCAGGTGATGGCATTAAGTAGCGGATGGGCAAGAACATAGCAACCAGCATTATGACAACAGATAAAAGCACTTCCTCTCCGGGGGTTGTGAGTTGTGTAACTGCTGCACAGTTAGAACAGTGTACTGAGTGGTGCAGTGGCTGTTGGTGTTACATCACTGCATTGTGAGGACAGGCTTCTTTAACTGAGCTGCAGAGCTTGGAATGTCGTGTTTGAGAGTGTGTCTAACCATCTGGCAGATGCTGGCGTAGCGGGCCAGCACATTGGCGTTTTCCTTGATTGCCAGCTCAGACGGGGTGGTGGGGGTGATCTTTAACACACATCGCCACTTGGCAAAGTCAGCACCGTCCTTCTTGTATTGAGCACAGCGCTCATACAGCCCGTCCAGACCTGCCAGAAACACAGCACAGACGGTGGCTTTGAGTGATGAAAGGAGGCGGGGACTGTGTTAATGAGGCCAGAGGCAAGAAAAGGAGGCTCATACACTGGTTCATGTATTTTCGTGCAGTTTAGCTCACTCACTACACTGTTTCTTATAAGAGTAGAGAAATACACCTCCTACGCTGAGTGTTATCAGTTTGTAATTTCAAATTAAAAATGTTAAAAGCACTTCCAATATCCTACTGATCATAAATATCCAGGTACGTGTTAATAGGAAGTGAATTGGATGTTTTATATGCAATTTCATTGTTAGCTGTCAAATTACAAATGTTCATACTATGGCCACTGCAAATTCTCAATTCTGATTGGCTGGTAGGTGTGGATGAACTATTAGTAACTGAAACTGTAGGACAGGACAAACACTAGTTCTGCAGTGAGAACCATCCACCCATCAGCTACACCCACTCAATCCTGCAGCTGGGAATCTGTGGCTTGAGTTTATTTCTACTAAACTGCACATCCTAGGATTGACGCTGTCTTAGCAAGCCCTGTCATTGTGCTTCTTAGTTTGAACAATGGAGACGCTGCCATTTTTAACAACTACTTGACCTACAATAATTACTTATCAATGAAAACATTTACTTCTGTTGATTAAACATGGCGGAACAGAAAAGATGAGAGAGTGAGTAAATGCAGAAACTTTAAGAATTTGGTTCACAGATATTTTTTTGTCTATGGACCAAAGGGAAAAACATCTGGCAAACTCTGCTTTGGAGGGTGGCAGGGGGCTGCAGCCGATACCAACTGACAGTGGATTATTACTTAGCACATTTTCTTTGCACTTTCCTCTTTAAAGTGATTAAACCAGCCAAATTTTGGAGAAATATGTGTATTTAGTAATTACCAATCGGAGGTCACTAAAAAAAGAATCGCTGTTTGCATGTGCAAAAATACTCCAGTCCAGCACGTGTGACGCATGATGGCCTCAAGCTGTAAGGAGGTGTCGGGAAACCATGTCTCCCCACGGAAAGTGTGAGCAGTCAGTAAGTCATCTTCTCTGTGGATTCATAGGTCCAGGGTTTGAATCCCCCATTGTTGCCAAGTCCTACTTGCCAACAATGCTGCATTTCATGCATGTGGTCAGTTTTCAAGTGCTGACTGAGGTTAAAGGCTTCTATGGTGACCCCAGGAAAACTGGCTCCCATTATTTTTCTCAAAAACAGTAACACATAGAAACACAAATTACATTTGGTTTGCAAATTCCAACCAATACTCAGGACATATAATGACGCTCATTAACCTCAAGGTTGCACTGTAATCTCAAAAACGGCCTTTTAGAGTCAAGAACTGTCTGTTTTGTGCTTGCGGCTATACTATCGTTATTATTGCTATCATTATTACTTTCGTTAATTTGATTTATATTTGTATTACCACTACTACTACCCCCAACCGGTCAAGCATACTTTTGCAAAATGTTGAACTATTCCTTTTTTCTTTTTATTTGTACAAAGTAGGCATTAAGATGTACGTATATGCTATAAGCTTTAGAGTGTCTCCTCAAGTTTATTGGAAATGTGTTAATTTTGGAAGCTTTTCTGTAACCTGGTGTTGGTCAGTGTTAATCTACAGCTGATGACAGTAAACCCATCAGTGATCAGTGTCCTTGTCAGTATTTGCTTAGGCCACAAATGTCTAGAACACGTCTTTCCCAAATCTTTGTTTCCTGTCCTCAGTATAGTAAAGAGCACCTCTGTACCTTGAGTGGTGGTCTCTCCGTTGGTGCCGGCGAGGGGAACCACACCCTTGTCCACCTTGATGCCCACCACCATGCCCTTCTCTTTGACCAGCTGGGGGAAGGGCTTGCCGTCGTCCGTCTTTTGGTAGAGTGTCTCGTGGAAGAAGATGACGCCACCGATGCAGGGGTTGACCCGTTCGTCGGCAGTGAAGAGAAGCTGGCGGTAAAGCCTCCTGTTCTCCTCCGTGTTCTCTGCGTTGATGCTCTGGAAGCGCTTGGCCATGCTGCCTGGAGGTGCCAGCAGAAGGGGAGGCAACAGATGGAGTTAGAGACAAGGCAGATGTTTAATGGAGATCCTGAAACTTACAGGTCAGGGGGAGTCTAACAAAATCATGCCACTCCTTGGGGTTCCAGAGGCCAGGCTTGGGACTAATGTTTTAAACAGTAATAACCTGTAAAACCTGAATATAGTCAGTATCTGGTAGATCCATTCAAGGAAAACTCATCTGCTAGACAGGAAATGACGTGTTTAACCCCAGGTAAGTTTTAAAGCAAACATGATCATGGAATTAAGTGGAGTGTAGGGTGATCCCAGGTGGAAAATCACCATTGGCTAAGTGTGAGACATCTATCAATCAACCTAATGCACACTGCTCTTTAAGCCTTAAAGGGGCAAACCAACTCTTTCCCATGTTTTAGCTCATTTACAACGAAGAACTTTAACCAGTTTGCAAACCAAGCTGCCGTGTTTAGAAATATATACTTACATAGTTGGTAATTGTGGTAATTGAATGCAGACTTTTCCTATCAACCTGCACTTTCACAGCAATACAAGGAAACAATACTGTAACATATTCCTTATACATGATTAATAGTATAGAAGTTAAAACTTGAAAACACTATAGAAAGGTGAAAATGTGCCACCAAGACACAGATTAGAGGAAAGCTTTTGCCAGAGAAGTTGGGACTGTAACGGCAGCATCTTATTTGATTGTGTGATTGCCATGTGTTCCTTAACTCTGGCTGTAGTTATTTGTGTTATGTAGCTGGAATGTCAATCAAACATGACACAGCTAGGTCTCGGATGTCCTGAATAAATGTTGTAATGATCACTTAGATGTTTTCACTGTTTCTGCAGGTTGTCAAACCTTACCTCTGAATCTTTAAACTCTCATTCTTCACAAGTTTTTCAATTGCTGCTATTTTTTCTGTGGCATTTCTGTTATTTTGTCCACAGTCTATATACTGCATGTGCCAAAGAATGTTTGTTGTACCAACATTGTAGCACATGACAGAGGAGGTCCCCTGGTAGTAGAAGGAGGTACAGGCAGAAACCAATATCTGAGGATTTCAAAAAATCCAATAACAATATCTTCTGCTAATACTGATTTATAAACACATAACATTATCAAACATGTTTGGTAAGTATCCTTAAATATGGTTATTAAAGAGCTGTGAGTGTGATGTGTAGTGAGAGGGGCGTTTTACTGTGCTTTTTGTCAGAGCTCTGGTGAATAAACTGTTTCTAAATGACCTCAAACATATTTTGGGCATTTCTGTACGACATTTCTTTTTATGCCAATGTTCATTTCTTCATCATGCAATACATCTGTGATGAATTCAACTCTGATGTATCAGTCAGGCTCTAGTATATATGTGCATGTTAGTGGGTACAAAAATGGAAAAGTGAATAAACTGTAGGTGCTTTAAATTTTTTATCAGACTGTAATGCGAGTTAGTTATTTGATAATAATAATGTCTTCAATAGCAAGGTTAGGAAACTGTAACTGTCTTTAATGTGATTACTGTGTCACTGAACTGGACTGGCCATTGTGGTCAACAGGATAAGCGTGACCCTGTTACATGCCCTTCATTCCTGCCTCCTCTCCAGTCTGTGTCTGCGGGCCTACCTGTAGACTCATCAGCCGCCAGGATGCCTTTTCCAGCAGCTACGATCCTCTGAGCGATGCCACTGAGCTCCTTCTTCTGCTCAGTACTCAGGAAGGGATACGCATGAGTCATGATGACTGGAGACAAGAAAAGAAAGAGAGACCAATATTGACTGTTTTCTTACTAACTCAATAAACTGTTTAAAACGTCTAAAAGCTATTTACTAACAGTGTTCTCCACTCCATCAGGAGGATGAATAATGAAGGAAATAGTTGAACTGATCGGTTTATTCATTTATACAGTATATTTCTTTTATTTTCTTCATCTGAAATGTTTTTGTGTTTTCATTGATCGGTTATATTACAGACTCCACATGTAAAAACACCCTAAATCAAACCAGAAAAGCAGCACTTGCACACTTTCTGTAATTCCCTCACCCTATAACACATACACATTTAAATAAAATAATCCTAATAAAATACAATAAGGAAATTATTCTTAAAAACTAGGCAGGAAAATGGTTCATTTTACTGAACTGAATACAATTGTGTACCATTGCATTTTAAAATGCAATGTAACTACATTTTCTCCAGTAATGCACGTAAGCACAATGTTGCGGTACTTGTACCTTAGTTACTACATTTCAGAGAGATATATTGTACTTTTTCTCCACCACTTAATGTATCTGCCAGCTAAAGCTAGGCTACTTTCAGATTAAGACGTAAAATGAAAAACAAATCATTTGTAAAAAAGGGTAGAGTGGCCATCCACTTATCAGAAGGTCGATGGTTCGATCCCTGGCTCCCCAGTCTGCATGTCGAAGTGTCCTTGAGCAAGACACTGAATGGCTCCTGATGTGTGTGATGCTCAGTGTGTGAATGTTAATGAATGAGTTTATTTCTTGTGGGTAGAAGGGAGCATGCAACGTCCTTGGCTAGAACTGAACAGGTGATTGCAGTGTTGCAGTTGTGTGGTAGGCTATAACCCTGACCTTCAGGACGCCCCATAGTAAGATTTTATATTTAATATATTTTATTTTTATATTTAATAAAATCACAATTTCTTAACCTTATAAAATACAGCATGTTATTAAAGCTTACACCAGAGGACCCAAACGTTTTAGCTTGTGAGCAGCATGTGGTTGTGGCTCCCGGTCTGGTTTCAGGTGTCCATCAGGTGTTCACAACTCCACCACAGAGACAAACTACTCTGAACTTTCATTTCACTTATTGTTCTAGCATGAAAGTGGCTAAACCAACCAATACTTCACACAACAAAAGAAAAGTTTAGAGAAAGGTCCCAGAAGGAAGAACAAGTGTATGCGATTTAAAGAACAGCGACCATTTGCACCGCTGGCAGAAACTGCGTCACTGGTCCGGCCTCGGAGGAGGAACTACCAAACTCTGATAGACAGTCTGACATCCACTGCACAGCATTCCTGAACTTTTAGGAGTTGTTACAAATGTTAAGTCGATGTTTTCCTTCCTATACTAGGCTATGTCCGTATTAAAGCTGTAATAACACAGTGGCAGCTGCTTATGACACTTCCGCGTCCTTGTCAGTGCCGATGGCTTTGACTCACAGGGAGTTCCCCAGTACAAATCGCCTCCAGACAAAGTTCAGGAAGAACCACTTCATTTTCATTAAACGACTTTATTGTGGCAAGAAAATACTGTATGGCTTTAGGAAAACGTTATCATTTCGAATACTATGACAACAAGGTCCATTTTAACAAGTGTTTGGGGGAAAAAAAAACGCCTAATAAACACGTGACAAGCTCGACTAACAAACTGTATGGAGTGAATATGAATAAAATGTCATTTTCACAACTAATATAAGAAAACTCACCAGGTAGTAGCGACGTGCGGACAGAAGGCAGCAGACAGATGTAGGAAGCTCTTGTCCTGAGAGGGGAGAGATGGAGAAGGAGGCACGGGCAAACAGCACAGCAGAGGGGCGGGGCCTGTGCGAGGTACTGTCCAATCACAGCTCAGCAGTACTGACGCAACGCTTCATCCAGTAGGAGGATGGTGTTCCGTGTCGTCGGGCTCTAGCGGATTGAACTGATGCTGAAAATTGGGCGTTTTAAAACCTCATCGTTGTCTTCCAGGCTAGGTCCGCTGCACGTTGATTAACGTTAGTTGATCAAAATCCTGCCATACAGCTGTATAGAAGTCTTCTAGCTGCGTCACAAATATTCTAGGAGCTCATTTTAAATTTTATAATTTGGATCTTCTGGGCCAGTAACCCACAATGATGACTGAATGGTAAGCGGTAAACCCATGTCATCCGATAAAAAAACAATGGGGAACATTACAGATACTGTAAAATAAACTATTAATTCAAATATTAAACACTCTGAAGGCATGCAGACGTGTAGAAATGAGTCAGATGTTCTCAGCTGTTGTTGCCCTTTGAGAGGAGGGTTTCCATCATGGCTGGAGAGGTGTTACATCACCTCAATTACCTTGGTCTCATTAAGCTCAGAGGGCTGAGAAAAGCAGAAGGCTGTCGTAACACTTACAAACAAGACTAACAAGATTACACTTTGGAAAACTCATCAGTAGGCCTACCAAACTTTTGTTTGGTATTGACGAGTTTATAACTGCCATTTTCAAACGTTTCAAAAGTTTTTTTACGAGCTTTTCTCCAGAATTCTCCAGGTTGACAAGTTTTTGTATGTAAGAGAGCTCTTCAGCTATCAGTCCTCACAGAGAGATATGCACGAGTCATTTTAACAGAAAAGGTACCATTGAACTTGCATTTTGGACAGATTGCTCTGGGAGCTGTCTAGGTATAGGCTACATGCTCAAACATGATATGGTACAGGAAATACCTTTATTTTCTAAGCCAATGTAAAGGACTTTACAATGAACTACCGTTGGTTTAAGCACTGCTTGTGCGTTCAGTTCTGTTACGCTGAAAGTGCTTGTTGCCTGTAAGACAGAGCTAAGGGTCTAAGTAAGAAAAAAGATCTTGGTGTACGTGAGAATCCTCACATGCACAGTGTGTGGGTGATACATGACAAGAGCATCATCCCGCTAAGGAAACCCCACCGCTGTAGGAAGTAGTACAATGTCAGTATTCAGTGATGCATTTCCACCATATACATTTACCTTGACATTTATAGGAAATCTGATATGTTTACCTCAGAGTCATGATTACAAAATGTATGAACCACGAAAATATAACACTCAAAGCATCAAAGCATCTCTCCAACTCTACCATAGATGGCGTCTGTCCTTGAAACATGAATAATGACTTCATTCACTGGCTCATTTTTGCCATATTGCTAATGCATGTGTTCAGCTGCCTCATCTGATAAAATCACTTCAGGTTCATCATATGATAAAGAATCATTGGCTGAATAAGAAATCAGGTACAGTCTGCGATCCTCAGTCATTCAGACAGTTTAACACACCCTCAGTGCTGCTCCATGACACAACTGATGCTTTTTACATTAAAGGTATAGAGGCCAGGGTTTATGGAGCCCCTGAAGTCCTGTGACATTTTTTTAATCTTGTTTAACATAATTGTGCACATAAGTTATTGTTTTGTGCGTACATTTAAAAAAAAATCACCTTGCAGGACTTTAGGGGCTCCTTAAGGGTTAGCGCTCATAATTAGCCCCTTTCCACCAAGGCAGTGCAAAGGCTGGTTCAGAGCTGGTGCCTAATTCAGTAGTTTGTCTCCTCCGTGGAGGACAAATGAAACCATTTTTCGAACAAATAGTGCGAGATCGCAACAGTGAGGTACGACAGAAACTAATGTTAGCATGCAGTTTTCCAACATTGCCATTGAAATGAAATCACCTACCAACAGCCCTTCTGATCGGGCTTCACCGTAGACTGTGTAGGCTATATGAAGTGGACAGAGTGACCGTGATAACACGCGTTAGTTTGTGGACTACAGCTTTGAAGCCTCGAGTTTGGCATTTTGGTCTTTGCCATCTTTGTCACGGTTTGTCGTGTGGAGGCAGGTAGTAGGACCCAAATGCAGGACACGAAAGCCGGCAGGTACAGTTCAGATAATTTATTAAGGGCAACAAAAAGCGAGCACACTTCCAAAACAAAGGTTGTCCAACAGAAAACCAAAATCCAAAACGAGCAGGGAAACAACAGGCTGACAACAGGAGAACACACTGCTACACAGGGTGACAATAAACAATGACCCGACAAAGACAATACAGAAACACCAGGTATATATATATATATATACACACACACATACACACACACCTACACACACACAGGGACTAATGAGCAGGGCGGGAGCAACACAGGTGACAGACATGAGGCTAACGAGGCACAGGTAGGCAGAGAGAGAGAGAGAGAGAGAGAGAGAGAGAGAGAGAGAGAGAGAGAGAGAGAGAGAGAGAGAGAGAGAGAGAGAGAGCAGGGGAAAACAGAGACAGACATGCAGAGGGATCACTGGGGTAACAGACATGACAAAGGTTACCGAACACTAGACAACAGACAAGACAGAACCCCAAAACCCAACAGACCAAAATAACAGATAATAACACTGACTAAACACAAAAGTACAAAACACGGCATGGCAGACAGGCAGAGTGTGACAAATCTTGGTTTTTGGAAGCAGAAGTAACCATATTTGGACGAGAGGGTGGAAAAGTGTAACTTGAGCCTTCTCCCCTTTTTCAACCTGTCCCTATGAGAAAAAGCAGTACCGGGTGACCTTGTCATCAACATGAAAGGGAATAACTGGGTGTCAACCTCGTCACGGTAATGAAGGAGGACCTGTGCCACCTCCACCTGCAATATCCGGACATGAAGATCATCTTCTCTGGCATCACCCTGAGATGAAGGTGGAAGGCTAGTGCCAATCCAGGGAAGATTGACAAGACCTGTGGCATAGGTATGTTAACAGTGTTATGGCTACTGTATGTTCATTTTTGTGGCTGCTTTGTACATCACCCTTACATAAGGTTTGACACTTCTGGGCTATTTTTGCACAATGGAATTCATTATACCACTAGGGGAAATACATTTTTTAAAGCAGTTTTGCTGAGTTTTTAAAACCAGCCATAATAAAATGTTCATGTCTATTTGTTTGTTTGCCTATGGGCTATGTTTGGGGACAGAGAGTACATGCCTTGGGGGGTATGGCACCGGGTATCAGATCTTAGTCAAAAGGCAATAGTTAAAAGCATTAACAGAGTTCCCAGAGGGACCTACTGAGAGGCTGTTTGGAAACAGTTCTTGAAACAGTTCCTTCCCCAAGCCTGAACAGCCCTTAGCAGTCCAGTCAGTGTGGGGATTATGCTGAACCAACCACGGGAAACCTAGGATGAGTGGGTGCTGTGTCGACTTACCGGGTGGAAGCTAAGTGTCTCTGAATGTTTATTGTTTATCAGGGAACAAAATAGTCACAGGCCTCCATGGGCGCTGAAAGCAGAAGAGAGTCCATGCTCAGCTCTCTGGCGAGGGTGATTAAAGATTGGCATCAGAACCTGAATCCAGCAGCACCACCTGTGAACGAGAAGGACAAAGAGAAGACAGAATTACTGTTGGCATGGGGCGAGAGGGACAATTAACAATAGTTGTTTGGCTCACCAGGGCCCTCTCTTTCACTGGCGACCCCCCTCTTTTAGCGGGCTGCGGGCGATGAAGGAACTGAACAGGGAGCAGTAGATACTCCTTCCTTCCCTCATCCCCTTCTGTCTCCCCCTCGGAGTCAGCCGACAACGT
>NC_060151.1:1379415-1379755 GCF_021292245.1 Micropterus dolomieu | reverse complement strand
CTCCGGTTATTCCGTCACACCTTACCGTTCTAGCAACAGGCCAATAGGATTGGAGTGATTTCATTCACGTTCAGACCTGCTTCGCCTAGAGGCGTTCCCATAGTGTCGTAACCGACGCAGTTCGAGTTCCCTCGAAGGGGAACCCTGTGTTTTCTCACAAATGGTTTTGTCTTGTAACATGGAAACACCCCTGAAACAGCTTTATTTAGTTAAAACTAAACTGAACTTGTTGTGTTCTTAGGCTGCTGTGAAACTCACTATTCACTCCAGCTGTTTGTTTAAATGCCTTTTGGATGCCTTTGTTGACGTCCACACCAAAACAAGTAGGAAACAACTCGAT
>NC_060151.1:1376817-1379315 GCF_021292245.1 Micropterus dolomieu | reverse complement strand
AGACAACAGACAAGACAGAACCCCAAAACCCAACAGACCAAAATAACAGATAATAACACTGACTAAACACAAAAGTACAAAACACGGCATGGCAGACAGGCAGAGTGTGACAAATCTTGGTTTTTGGAAGCAGAAGTAACCATATTTGGACGAGAGGGTGGAAAAGTGTAACTTGAGCCTTCTCCCCTTTTTCAACCTGTCCCTATGAGAAAAAGCAGTACCGGGTGACCTTGTCATCAACATGAAAGGGAATAACTGGGTGTCAACCTCGTCACGGTAATGAAGGAGGACCTGTGCCACCTCCACCTGCAATATCCGGACATGAAGATCATCTTCTCTGGCATCACCCTGAGATGAAGGTGGAAGGCTAGTGCCAATCCAGGGAAGATTGACAAGACCTGTGGCATAGGTATGTTAACAGTGTTATGGCTACTGTATGTTCATTTTTGTGGCTGCTTTGTACATCACCCTTACATAAGGTTTGACACTTCTGGGCTATTTTTGCACAATGGAATTCATTATACCACTAGGGGAAATACATTTTTTAAAGCAGTTTTGCTGAGTTTTTAAAACCAGCCATAATAAAATGTTCATGTCTATTTGTTTGTTTGCCTATGGGCTATGTTTGGGGACAGAGAGTACATGCCTTGGGGGGTATGGCACCGGGTATCAGATCTTAGTCAAAAGGTCTATAAGGGGGGAGCGAGGTGGACTTGGCCTTATTAAACCCTTCCTTTAAATCCAGGTAACACTGGGGGAAGTTAGAGCGATCTGGAAAATCTTTATCTGAAGCATTAACAGAGTTCCCAGAGGGACCTACTGAGAGGCTGTTTGGAAACAGTTCTTGAAACAGTTCCTTCCCCAAGCCTGAACAGCCCTTAGCAGTCCAGTCAGTGTGGGGATTATGCTGAACCAACCACGGGAAACCTAGGATGAGTGGGTGCTGTGTCGACTTACCGGGTGGAAGCTAAGTGTCTCTGAATGCTTATTGTTTATCAGGGAACAAAATAGTCACAGGCCTCCATGGGCGCTGAAAGCAGAAGAGAGTCCATGCTCAGCTCTCTGGCGAGGGTGATTAAAGATTGGCATCAGAACCTGAATCCAGCAGCACCACCTGTGAACGAGAAGGACAAAGAGAAGACAGAATTACTGTTGGCATGGGGCGAGAGGGACAATTAACAATAGTTGTTTGGCTCACCAGGGCCCTCTCTTTCACTGGCGACCCCCCTCTTTTAGCGGGCTGCGGGCGATGAAGGAACTGAACAGGGAGCAGTAGATACTCCTTCCTTCCCTCATCCCCTTCTGTCTCCCCCTCGGAGTCAGCCGACAACGTTCAAACTGGAACTGAAGGGGGTGGCAAAGAATGGTCCGGGGACTAAGCAGCAGCCACAGGGAGCCCACCTGCAGCCAGGAGGGAGACTGCCAAACCAGGACTTCTCTTTCTCTCATTCAGCCAAGAGCTTGTCAATCTTTATGGTGGGTGCATGAGAGCCTCCAAATCCTCTGGAAGATTTAATGGTGCGAGTTGATCCTTTACTGAACCAGAAAGTCCATGGACAAAGGCATCAAACAGCGCAGACAGATTCCAACCACTCTCTGCAGCCAGGGTGCAAAACTCCACAGCATGGTCTGCTACTCTTCTTCTGCCCTGATGGAGCCCCAATAACACTCGTGCCGCTTCTCTGCCTGGGGAGATGTTTTGAAAAATCTGCGTAAAGGTACGGCAGACAAGTGGAAAAGAGTGGCAGGAGAGGAGAGCCTCCGCTCGTCCAGACAGGTAAGAAATTACCTAAGCTATCTTCGCTCTGTCATAAGGGTAAGAAGCTGACTGTAGCTCAAAATGCAGCCTGCATTGGATCATAAAGGGGGGGAGTGACCATACTCCCCAGAAAAGTGTTTGGGACAAGACAGCTGAGATGCAGCCACATGCGCATCAACGACAGCGGGAAGAGGGCAGGATCTACAGCAGGTGGAGCTGTCAGGGACTGCGGAGCTTGAATCAGTGATGCCAGCTGAGCAATCTGATCGCACACATTAGACTGGAGGCTCACATGCTGCTCTGCCATACCACGCATCTCCTCTTGGTGGTGGTGAAGTTGCTGAATGTGCAAGGCTTTCTTCAGAGGGTCTTAGTCGGCGGAGTCCATCGTGTGGCTAGTTTGTACTATCACTGCAAAATACACAGTCGTAATGGACTCACAAGACATGACTCCAGGTGGTTCATAAATAAACAGATTTATCATCAGATTTATTTATTTAACTCCAAGAATTTCAGGCAACGGTATCTAAAATCACATGGCAGAAGTCAAGTTACAAGGTACAAGGTAATATTAAAGCATTTATAAAAACCCTAAAACAGAAATGAACTCTATTCAATGGAGCAGTGCTGAGGATGAATTAGAGTTTCAGAGTCAGATAGCCTGGGGGAAAAGCTGCTCTGCAGTCTTGTGGTGTGGCAGCAGAAACTTCTATATCTCTTCCCAGAAGTCAGCAGGGTG
>NC_060151.1:1346608-1376797 GCF_021292245.1 Micropterus dolomieu | reverse complement strand
CAAACTGGAACTGAAGGGGGTGGCAAAGAATGGTCCGGGGACTAAGCAGCAGCCACAGGGAGCCCACCTGCAGCCAGGAGGGAGACTGCCAAACCAGGACTTCTCTTTCTCTCATTCAGCCAAGAGCTTGTCAATCTTTATGGTGGGTGCATGAGAGCCTCCAAATCCTCTGGAAGATTTAATGGTGCGAGTTGATCCTTTACTGAACCAGAAAGTCCATGGACAAAGGCATCAAACAGCGCAGACAGATTCCAACCACTCTCTGCAGCCAGGGTGCAAAACTCCACAGCATGGTCTGCTACTCTTCTTCTGCCCTGATGGAGCCCCAATAACACTCGTGCCGCTTCTCTGCCTGGGGAGATGTTTTGAAAAATCTGCGTAAAGGTACGGCAGACAAGTGGAAAAGAGTGGCAGGAGAGGAGAGCCTCCGCTCGTCCAGACAGGTAAGAAATTACCTAAGCTATCTTCGCTCTGTCATAAGGGTAAGAAGCTGACTGTAGCTCAAAATGCAGCCTGCATTGGATCATAAAGGGGGGGAGTGACCAAACTCCCCAGAAAAGTGTTTGGGACAAGACAGCTGAGATGCAGCCACATGCGCATCAACGACAGCGGGAAGAGGGCAGGATCTACAGCAGGTGGAGCTGTCAGGGACTGCGGAGCTTGAATCAGTGATGCCAGCTGAGCAATCTGATCGCACACATTAGACTGGAGGCTCACATGCTGCTCTGCCATACCACGCATCTCCTCTTGGTGGTGGTGAAGTTGCTGAATGTGCAAGGCTTTCTTCAGAGGGTCTTAGTCGGCGGAGTCCATCGTGTGGCTAGTTTGTACTATCAGTGCAAAATACACAGTCGTAATGGACTCACAAGACATGACTCCAGGTGGTTCATAAATAAACAGATTTATCATCAGATTTATTTAAGCCTGGGGGAAAAGCTGCTCTGCAGTCTTGTGGTGTGGCAGCAGAAACTTCTATATCTCTTCCCAGAATGCAGCAGAGTGAACAGGCTGTGGCTGGGTGGGTACTGTCCTTTAGTATCCTTTGGGCTCTGCATAGGGCGCCTCACCTCACCGATATCACTGATGCTCAGGAGATGGGTACCAATGATCTTCTGAGCAGTTTTAATCACCCGCTGCAAGATTATCAGTTTCGATATGAAGTCTCATTGTTTGAAATCCGGTCTATACAGATTGTTCATCCACTTCTGACCACTGCACTCAAACCTGCAACTTACTCTTCTGATGTTGATGAGTGTATTACAGTCATTAGTATTCATAATCATACATATTTCAGAAATAAAAAAAATTAAAAAAAACATATTAAAACAAAAATGTAGCTGCATGCACACTGTTGGACATGGAGGTAAAAGCAGGTTCTGAAAACAGGAGACCTGGTGACAAATAACAGAAACATGGGTGCAGTAAGTTATGAACTGGATGTCACCATGACATTGTGTCTATAATATTAAACATGAATAATATTATCATTAATATCAATAATATTATTCAAGATAGTCTGGAATTAAGTTTGTTATGGAGCTTTAATGTGTGCTTGTCCAAACCTATTGAGCTGATAAAGGCAAAAGTACCTGTGCTTCAGCACCTTTACCTTGCTTGATAGCGTGCCCACAATAGACACCCAAACAAAGTAAATGGATACCAGAAAATTGGAGTCATGTGATACATGAACACGTGGTTGGGACACCATGAGCATTAACTTGCTATTATACCAGCCTCCACTCATTTCCAGGCATGGAACCTGGCTACAAGAATTTGCTCCAATTCAGACTCATGAGCACCAGTAAGGTCCAACACTGATGTTGGGTGATAAGGCCTGGCTGTGTTCCAGTTCATCCCAAAGGTGTTGCATGATATATTGGCATCAATATTACCCACAAACTGGGTAATATTTTATTTTGTGTAAGCACATGGGGCAGCATTATTTATATTGAACATAGATTCCAACACTCTAACTACAGTAATTTTCTGTAAACCCCAAGACCCTAAACAGGAGAAACACATTAGAAAACATATATATGTATGGTTGTTTGGATGCACAGATAGATACTGTGTGTGAAACTGCAGAGCTTTACCACTTGGTGGCAGTGCTAAAGAAGTTTTGGCCTGTCTCACTGAGCTTTGTGTTGTCAGCACTAACAACACTCTGGGTGGAAGTAACTTGGGGATGGGACATTCTTGGCTGTACTTTTCAATATCAAACCTGGTAACAAAAATCTTCAAGCCTCATCTCAAATAGATCAGTCTGTTATCTTCAGACTGATAAATCTCTAAATAAAGAGCTATATAAATCTAATCCATTATTATTATTATTATTATTATTATGTCTTTATTCAAAATCATTTTATAGATTTCTTAATGTTTTTGATCTTTGAAATGAGGCTCTCAATTTAACTACACAGCAACAACTAGATAGATACATACATATACAATACATTGGTTGATAGATATTGGTACATGTAAAACAATTGTACGTTATTAAAACTAAAATTGACACACAAATTAACAATGAAGATGTGGAAATCAGCTATGTTAGCCATGACAACAATGCATGGATGAGTGGGTTATGTGCTGTGGAGTAGTTGAATGCAAATGCTCTGTACTTGTATAGCGCCTTTCTAGTCTTATCGACCACTCAAAGCGCTTTTACACTACATCTGCATTCACCAGTCATACACTGAGCCTAAGTGCTCAAACGGAAAGTAACATTCACACTCACTCAATTCGGGGTTCAGTATCTTGCCCAAGGACACTTTGACACACAACCAGGGGGAGCCGGGGATCGAACCGCTGACCTTCCGATTAACGGCCAACCCGCTCTAAATCCTGAGCCACAGCCGTCCCAGTGTCAGAGGAAATTAAGATGATGCAGGATGGAGTCTTTTTTTCTGATATAATCAACAGCAATATCAACAATTCTTGTGCCTTTTTGCCACTATTGTGAACCTAACTAATACCGCAACACGATCTGACCATGATTTCCTACTTTTAAGTGTAAAAAGTTATTTAAAAAATCTAAAATATCAGTGTGGCCATGCAGCCCTCCATGTAAAACAATGGAACCAGATCACTGCTGCAGCCACACAGAAACAATATGGCCAGATTTTGTCAACTACCAACGCTATTGGTAGTAAAACTCTGGTGGATGTAGGGAAGCATCTTAATTCATCCCTTTGCTGTTTGACACCCTACCAACAAGCTTTCTCAGAACAGTTTTCAGTTGTTTGGAATTGTATGTGCTGAAAATTGCCAGTGGCTCAGGCATTTTTACAACTTCAGTGAAACTTGTTTCACGCTTTTTAATGACTTGGGTAGCCCTTTTGCGTCAAATATTAACGTTTAGGGATCCACAGTCAAGTTAGCAACACTTAGCAACAACAAACATACAACGTCCGGTAAAGTTAGCAACAAAAAAAATGCAAAGTCCGGTTAGACTGAAAGGCATGTTATTAAAGTCGTGAAACGTTGCAGTTTGGTTAGGTTTAGGCACAGAAAGTACTTGGTTGGGTTTAGGCACAAAACTACTTGGTTATGGTTAGGAAAAGATCATGGTTTGGGTTTAAATAACTGCGTGTCAGTTAACACGTAAGTTAACTAACGTCGTAACTTGCCTAAATAAAATTTTAATTTAGACTTTTTGCTTCACATGGGACACGAACCCCAGTCTCCTGGCTCAAAGTCGGGGTTCTGGCTCTCCATACACCCCAACCACCTTCTTACTCGGTGGTAACTTTTCTGTTAAATATCCTTTACCGTCAAAAAGTGATGCTGCAGGGCTTCCCCTAGTAAGTCGACCTATGACAGAAAAGGGATTCCCAGTGCGTCACAAACTGACGACTCACCAGGTAGTTCAACCTCCTCGCTTTCTTTTCTCCCAGTAATGTCCAGTTTTGTCCGGTTTTATATAAATAAGAAGTCGTAGTCCGACAGAGCTAACGACGCTAATAACAACACTGGAACCGGATGTGCACTGAAGCTAGCTGCTGCGAAGCTCCAGTGAAGATAAATCAACGTAGTAATCCTAAAAACTAAAGTAAAAAGCTAATTTAATAAGCAGTTAACTCCGAGCTCCTCTCGCGAGTAAACGGAATAGTTGTCAGAGCAAAATCCAGTCTGACTACAGGTGTTTATTTGTCCAAAGGTTGCAACACTGCTCCCTGCTCCTCTCCCCCAAGTTTAGCAGCTCTCAGCCGGCCAGCAGATTTTCAGTTTTCCCTTTCCACACATTGCTCTGAAGCCTCAGTGATGTACGGACAATCTCAACACTGATTTTACTATTTTCAACCCAAGCGAGAAAGTCGTATGACTTTGCGTTGCCTTCGTGCTGCCCAACAGGAAATCGCGTCTTTGCATTGACTTTGTATGTAAACTCACCACCCCAAACACTCAGTTCGCTTTTGGTCTGAAAGCGCCATAAGGCTCTTGACCATGCGGCCATATGTGACGACTTGGGAGGACTAAACTCATACACTGTGGTTGCTGCTATTCAGAGCCATCACTGCTAATTTAATAGTAATATCTAAAATTTAAATTTTTAATTTCAGAATATGTACAGCATGTGTAAATGTTTAAATTTCCACAGCGGAAATTGACCAATGGTAGTACAGCCTGGCAGGACCAATGTTCAGGCATAATCACATGGTTTGCAGCAGCTTGAGAAGTCTTGTTAAGTCACGACATTGCATGTTGGATGGAGAAAGCCTAAAGGTTGAAATGGCAGGGCACCAGACTGCTGCTGCACAAATAATTAGCTTCCTATTAACTGGCTTCATCTTGTTGTTGTTGCCAGTTGCATGTGTGTGTGTGTGTGTGTGTGTGTGGGTATGGACTTGTTTTGAGGCTGTAATTTTGCGTGTGCCTGTGTTTGTCAGTGTGATAATGTTTGCATATGTGCTTGTTCTTGCATTCAAAATATATGTGTGTATGTCCAGAGGTTGTATATTTTTTGCAGGCCTATATTTTGCTTTCCTTTAATTCCATACTACAAAGAGCCCAGATAAGAAAGCCATTACCCTGACAGCGAGAATATCAGAACTGGTGGTATTTTTATACCCAGAGAAAATAGATTTATTTTTATGACATTTCTGCCTCAGTAGAGGACTTGAGATTGGGTGGTTAGAGAAGGAAAATGCTACTCAATACATGCAATAACAGAGGGATTTTGCACAATGTCATGCAATTTAACAATAACAAAACCTAAATTCAGGTCATTGGTATCAATCTTTTATGGTGGGATATAGTTTCTCCGTTTTGCTGCTACAGCCTAACTTGTTCTGGTATGACCGGTAGCTTAGGGTGGTATTATTGTCATTTTGATGGCTCAGTGTAACTACTTGTGCTACTGTTACAGTAGGCTACATTTTAATATTTACTATTGTCTACGACGTTGGGCAAGTTACTCAGGAATTGTAATAAGTTACTTTTTACTTATTACTCCTTAAAAAACAAAGAAAGTCTTTCCCGAGTTTTAAACCACTGCTTTTCTGCCTTTGCTCAACAATATTTAATGTTTTTTACAAAACAGAAAATGTGCTTAACACCACTGATAGAAAATAAAAATAAAGTCTCTCAGGACTTAACTATTGTGTTTTCTGCATATTCATTCATAGGCACAGCTGTTAGTTTTTAATAGGTTTACAAAACAGGGCTTAACATCATTTACACTCTTGTGTCCAGTTTCTTCTGATTCTGTACATGCTATGGCAGTCTTATTGTGGAACTGCTAATCCAGTGAGCTGGTCCACCTTTTTTTGTTAGCTGTCCAGATGTCAGCTGTGGTGGAAACAAAGTCTGCCTAACTCCAAGTGTGGCCTTTAATTTAGCTTCCATCACATCACTGCATATTCTCTCTGCAGGTAGCCAGCAAACAACTTTCTCTGTGGCAGCTTGTCCTTTTTTCCCAATACTTCGAAAGGAGGGGGAGTCAACTGTAAATGTATAACATCTCCTCTACGATATACCCAACGACGAGCTTCATCATATTTTCTCCACATAACGTCTGTTCTGCTGTTAGGTTAATAAAAAACTGAATAATTTAGGGTATAAATACATTTCTGATCTCCTGCTACCTTATGAACCATCCAGACTTCTCAGGTAGTCGGGACAGGTCTGCTTTCTGACAAAACAAAATTTTAATGATTGAACTCTTTTCAAATGCATTTAAATATCTTTTTATGTTGCCCTATGTTGCTTTTCTGTTTTATGTAAAGCACTTTATGTTGCATGATGTGATCATGCCTCTTTGTCTCAGTAACAATTCGAGAAGCACCGTTTTCTACCAGCTGGAGACGGTGGAAGGAGCTCTGGCTGGATAAAGTGCATTGCTGTAATCAAGCAGTGAGAAAATAAAAACATGTACAACTTTTTGTAAAAGTGACTACAACTACCTAATTTTAGAGCTGATCCTGAGCTCGAAGAAACACGGCTGAACAACATCACAACATCTGTACTCTGGAGTGCTCAGAAACAGTTAAAAACACTATTATTATTCATAAAAGATATCAACTAAAATTAGATTACTTTCTCAGAACCGTAGATAAAAAAGACAATTTGGAGATTGGTCTATAATTACAGCGAGTCCAGATTAGGTTTCCTTAGCAATTGGTGAACCATGGTTAAAACTGTCAGGAAAAGAACCAGAGGCTAAATAGCCTAATTGTTTTTGTGAGATAACAAGGCTAAGCTAAGCTTAGTGGGGATGGTAGCGAGGATGCAAGGGGAGGAGTTCATATGAGAGACTGTACTCTCTAACATTGTACTTTGCCCCCCCCACACACACACACACACAGAGCAAAGCCAGGTATTTATTTATTGTTATAATATTAGCTAGTATGTACGTGTCAGTGTCAAAAAAAAAAAGTTAAAAGTGTTATGTAGGCTCTATTAAAGTTCAGTAACACAGTCCTCCCCCCATACACATTGCCACGGCGCCACCAATTACTAGACCCCAACCCCAACTTTCCGTGTCCATCTGCCCCCTGCCCTCTTTTTTGTAAACCACAATATGGTTACCTTAGATAAATTCTGTTTCATAAAAGGACAATGGGAATATCCCAAACAACTTGTCAGGAGGAGCATATTTTGAAAATATAAGTGAATGCACAACTGAGAGCTGGGAGTCTTTCCCAGAACTAACTCAATATAACTTGTACTCTGCTTTGAAATGACAGGAACTATTAAACTCAAGTGTTTAAGAGGTGAAGACCTGACCACACCTGGCCCAGTTGAAGGTTCTTTGGTGTTTTCCTTTATAGGCCGGTTGTGTAAAGATTACCAGAGCCACATTCCACATTTTTCCTTCCTTTACCTCTCACATACTTGTGTACCTCCTCGTAGGTGAGGATAGCTCATCAGTTTTTGAAAGGTCATCATTGGAGTGCTCAGCATATCACCTGCACCCAAAATTTGACTTTGGTTTACACATTGCATGTATTTTCAAAGTGTAAACCCCTTTAATTTGTATGCTACTGGGGGAGACTGGGTTGTATATGGAGACCTGACTATTTTTAATACAGACTTGAAAGATTGAGACATAACTATGGTTACAAATATATCATCACAAAATTGACACTTCATACTATGTTGTATGTTTTTCTGCTGGGGCATCTAAGACTCTTGAATTCTGTTGACACACACGCGCGTGCACACACACACACACACACACACACACACACACACACACACACACACACGTGTCTAGACCTTAACTTAAACCTTTTCATCCACTAACCTTAAACCAAGTCACCCTAAAATGAAATGAGTCACCCTAAAATGAAATGATTTATAGTATGTCCATTGGGCATTTTGTCCCCATAAGGAAGGTGAGTCTCCATAATGTGCAAAAAGATTTAGATCCCCACAACATTAGCAACTGCCCCCCCCCCCCCCCCCCCACATACACACACACATACACACTCCTACCATTTTTCTTCACTCCTTCCCTTCACTAATTTCTCTTCTTTGCTTCTCTCTCTCCTTTCCTTCTCCCTTCTTTCCCTACATGTCCTGTCTTCTTCCCTCTCCTAACCGCTCCTGTTTCTATTTGATGTGTTTTGACATCTGGGTTATTCCAGTTCACTGCTCCTCGTCCAGGCTGAGCTGGGATGTGAGGCATTTAAGGTTAGCAGCAAGTAAAAACACCAGTCGAAGCAGCTTATTGTAACATCATTTGTGGGTCTGGGGTTTGTTGGATCAGCAAGCAATCAGTTTAGTGTAGGGTATTCATCAAAAAGTTAATATGCAGAGCCTGAGCAGAAAACAGTTTGGCAGATGCACAGTTGTAATCAAGCCAATATCAAAATCTGATGCTGTGCTTGCTCTATGATACATGGAGAAGGACACAAGGAACACAGAACAGTGGATCACTCCTGCCCCAACCCACCCGCAAAAATACTCCAATTTCCCCCAGTTTAACTGTGCAGTGAGCTCTGAGTGCTGCCAAAATGGGAATGACCTACACTAAATACTGTGCTTGAATGCATCCTATGCAGACAGACGGAAGAGTGTAGCTGCTGCTGCTCTGCTAATGTTCTGATTTCGCTACAAGGACTGTGTAGGCATTATGTAAGGGTGTGCAGGTTGGCATGGTAGAGAGGTATGGATGGCATCATGATGGTGTGTGTGTCTTTAAAATTCACTTTTTGAACCATCACCATGATCTTTCCCTTAGCCATGCACAGAAACGGTAGAAAGAACTAATTTAATTTTGGTAAACTTTGTCTTTGAATGTAATCTGAGGTTTTGTTTAATCATTCAATCCTCAGGAGGCACAGGCACATCCATAAATTTCTAATTTCCTCATGTGGGTCCTGATGATCAGCTGATGATGCAGGATGACATCGCCAAAACTGCCCTATCAATAAATTACCTGTTAATCTGTATGACTTCGTGTTTACTCCTCTTAGTTAGTTTGTGAAAAGCCAGTGTGAACAGTATTTTTCCCTTGGTCCGGACCAAATGAACCAAGATACAGGTGTGAACAGGGATGGGCAAAGATACATGAAATTGTATTTGAAAATAAGATACCAAATACCCTAATTTTGTGTTTCAATTAAACTACAAAATACAGCAGCCATGGCATGTATAAAAATGAACTACTGTATTTTTTTTTAAATAAAAAATACATTTCCAAGGTACCATGAAATCACTTTTCAAACCTTCTATTTATCTGCCTATTGATCTCTCCCTTCACCAGAACACTGACTAGATGATTAAGTGGACAACGTTTGAGAGCAACAACTTTTCTTTGCCTAATGAGTCATGTGATAAATCTGGCAGGCAACCACTTAACAGATCTGATATTCACATGTCCCTGTGATCACCCAGTTGACACTTTGCTAATGACTCATAGTTTTATCCTTATTTAAGCTTGTGTTTGGTAAAGAAAGGCCTACTTTGCATCGTTTGAGCTGCCACCGTGAGGCTGTCATCCACCGAAGTGATCCCGGCTTGTCCCCTCTTGAATGACTTGCATTTAAATGTAAGCCCCCTCTCTCAGGTCAACTCCTCCTGCGGTTTTGCAGCAGAATTCCTCCAATTACACGACTGTTCTGGCACAACTTCTTGATGTCCCCACTCACACCAGGGGGCACATTCTCGTCCTAGACATTATGAACTCTGCTCATCTCAGCAATCTTCTGGTGTATGATCTGCGTGTGTCTGACCACAAGGCCATCTGCATGAAGACACTACTACCCTACGCCCACTGATTACCACTGTAATAAACCACTCCCTCTAGGTTGGCAATGTTTCATCTGCCCTAAAACTGCCATAATCAGACCACTTCTCAAAAAACCTACCCTTGATCCAAATGTATTTGCAAATTTCAGGCCCATTTCCAATCTCCCATTCCTCTCCAAAGTACTGGAAAAAGTTGTTGCCGTCCACCTCCAGGATCATCTCATACATAACAACCTTTGAGAAAAATTTGCTGATGGCCTCCTCTACTTACACTCCTCAGTCCTCATGTCTGTGTGGACATTCATCAGGGACAAGTGTGTGAGTCTCTTCTGTGCCATGGTGGACCTTAACCATGTTTTTAATCGGTGCAAGTTGGAGAATGATCGCTCGGATGATTTAGTTAAACACAGACACAATTGCCTTGTAAAAGTTTTTCTGCCTCAGTAAACAGAGCTCTAGTTTGATGAGCTTAGATAGACATAATGCTACATCTCTCACTGTGCAACAATGAGACTCTCTTGTGACAAGCAGAGAGATTAAGGCGGTCTGTGTGCAGCTCCTTGGGTAGCTGAAGGGGCTCCAAATGAACTGTTCCTTCTTCTGCTGCCACTATAACTGCCCTCTCTCGGTTAGCTGCTAGTGTGATACTCTCTTCAGCTCTGCTGACACAAAATCAACAGCCTGGTAAAACTCATGTCGCCAAATCAATATTGCTGTTTTGTGTGCTTCCATGGTTTGGTGAAAGTGGCCCGGGGCTCTGCTCACTCTTGTGGTGGTATCTGGCATTTTCATCTCAAAGTGACGCAATGCGATCTTTGAGCACATTCATGCAAGTGCACCAAGGGCACTTGTTTTGGAGCTCTGCAAGCTTTGGGCTACTGCCTTGCAAGGTTCAAACATTGCTTGGCAACAGAGAAGACCGAAAAATAGTCTCCCTTTTTGGGCTTGGTTCCACAGTACCCCAATCTTTGATCTGCTGTCCCCTCTGAGAATCTTCTTGTCATCTTTCAGCAAATTTAGTGTGGACAGAAGAGTGTTGAGGGTTTATTACCACAGTTCTTGGTGGTCTCTGAAACAAAACTAGTAGGCCTACTAGGCGTTGGTGAAGAGCTGGTTGGCGTTGCAATGCTTTCCTGTATTCTCTGGACTTCCGTTGTGCTCTTTTTAGAAGCTGGTGTACCAAAGAAATCGAATGTTTACGTATGAAAACACAGTTTTATGAATGAAAATGTAACCATGTGACTATAACCCTTGGATCAGGAGCATTATACCAAATTAACAACACCTGTGGGTGCAACGTCACTCACTGCATGAATATGAATGTCGCACACCCACACTCTCCCTCTTTCTATCGACTGGGAAGGGAACCACGGGATCATCCTTCACTGCCGAGTGACAATAAATGGTCACAGGTTCACTTTCATAAAACAGTGTTTACATAGGTAAACATTTGATTTATTCAATTTCAGTGAACCATGTGACAACAGTAAACCAAATTAGTCACAAGGAGAGAAAGACGGCCCTATCTAACGGTCAAAAGACCATATAGACCATATCTAAGCAGTCGCTGCCACCCAAAGTACTGATGAGGGGACAGCAAACCTGGTGAAGGTAATGTGAATGCTCAGCCAGCAGCAGCGTAAACCTCAGAGCCCATGAAGTGGCCATTCCCCTTGTAGAGTGGGCCACAACCCTCAAAGTGGGATCATTCCTCACCTGCAAATGTAAATGCTCCGTACTTGTATAGCACCTTTCTAGTCTTTTCGACCACTCAAAGCGCTTTTTACACTACATCTGCATTCACCAGTCATACACATTCATACACTAAGCCTAAGTGCTCAAACAGAAACTAGCATTCACACACATTCATACACTGGCGGAATAGCCGCCAGGGGCAAATCGGGGTTCAGTATCTTGCCCAAGGACACTTCGACACGCAACCAGGGGTGCCAGGGATTGAACCGCCGACCTTCCGATTAACGGCCAACCCGCTCTACCTCCTGAGCCACAGCCGCCCCAAGTAGACCAAGGCAATCAGATCCACTGTCCAATGGGCCAAACGTTGCTTAGAACAGGCCTGCCCAGTGTGGTGTTATCATACGAAATAAAAAGCCTGTCAGAGGTGCAAAGAGACTTAGTGCGGCCTACGTAGCACCTAAGGGTCCTCACAGGGCACATATTATGAAGCCTCTCAGCTTCTGCTGTAAGGTGTGGTGAAGGAGAGAAAGCGTGCAGCACCAAGAGCCTGCAGGCAAAATTCCGGGCCAGGACCTGGGGCTGAAAAGCAGGGTTGGGTAGAAGGCAGACAGCCCTGTCCTCCTCCTCAAAATAGAGACACGCCGCATGCACGGAGAGGGTGTACAACTGGCTCAACCACTTGGCTGAGGCAATAGCCACAAGAAAAACTGTCTTCCAACAGAGAAGCCGAAGGGCAAGGCTGGACAGTGGCTTGAAGGGGGGCAGACAGAGTGCCCTGAGAACCATCTGGAGGTCCCACGAAGGTAGCAGACGTGGAAAACTCTGCCTCACCTCCCTCAAAAAGGAAGAGGAAGTGGGGGAAAAGCACATAGACTGACCACAAAAGACTCATGGCATCCGTCCCCAGTGACCCTGGTAGGCCATGCATTGCAGCCCACAGAAGACAGTGGGTGTTCTCTGCTGACACGATATTTGGCCCACTTGGTGTAAGCGCCACTCGCCAGGGTGGGGACCTCCCCGTGATAGCAGATCTGCTGCTGCATTCTGTAGAAGAACTTCTGGTGATGTGGACTGATGGGAATGTGAAAATAGGTATTTCAAAGGTCCACTATCGTGAACTAATCGCCTGCCCGTATGGCCTGAAACAGAGGCCGTATCTCACCTTTCCTTAGTAACCGCTGGCCACAATGGCAAAACGAGATTCGTCTCTCACATTACTCCACAAAACGAGGTCACTGGAGACCTTTACTCCTCTTCAAAGGCCGATGAGCCACAGGCCTTGATGGTCCAGGCTGGCAGATGGACTGTGTACGCAGCCTGACCTTCTGTGCCTCATCCAATCCAGTCCAAGCACCTCACAGGGAGCTATCGCAGCCTCCAGAACTACAGCTCAGTCTGCATCTGCCAAACCAGACTGGCTCAGCCAAATATGCCGCCGGGCCATAGTTAGCTGCACTAAGGAGTTACCAGGAACCCTGGCCTGAGAGCCAGCACCTTGGATCACTGTGTCCACAACCTTAACCATCTCTGTCAGGAGGTCAACTGGGTTATTGGACTCCAGGTCCCATATCAGCCCCTCCAAGTACACTAGCTGAAGAGCATTAGGGTTTCCCAGTCTCGAGGCCATTGCTGCAGACTGACAGGCTTTCATCACCAATCCATCAGTGGTGTGGCACTTCTTATTCGGGTGACAAGTTACCCTACTGCTTCGGCATGAGGCTCCAGCCAATAGCTCAAAAGTCTACTCCATCTAGGATGCTGAGGGCAGAGAGGGGTGCAGTATCCTCCCAGGTTGGGCCCAAGACCTCTGAAGATGTTTGACAAAATCGGGGTAAACCGGCAAAGCGACTTACCTCTGGCCCCTAGGGTCCCAGTCCAATGCAGATGCCTTCAGTGGGGAAGAGGGGGGAGGAAGACCAGCAGCTGTCGTCGCCTGTGAGAGCAGTGCCTCAATAGAAAAATCACCACTCAGCCATCTGGGAATCATTACCAAACTCATCTCCCTCATCATACGCTTCCACCTGCCCATAAGAGCCACAGCCAAAGCTGCAGCATCAGGGTGTGGAGGCAAACACGGAGGAGGCCAGTGTGGCAGATCCAAATTATTATCTATGATTGACAAGTCGTTACCATGGCGACCTGTCAATCAGGCTAGAGTGACTCCTACCCACAGCACTGTGTATATTTAACCAGTGCCGTTGAAAAAGCGTATTAGGAGTTGGCTGTTCACTTTCTCTGGTGAGTACATTTGGTTTTAAGACTGGTGTTCGCTAGACAAAATTGCCAGCCCTGTTAAAATGACAGTTATCATGAATTACAGATACACCTAGCTAAGCAAGCTAACTAGCTCCGCACATGGCAGTTAGCTCCACCATCTTGTCCAAATATGGTCACGTCCGGTGCCGCTGGTATCGGCCAAACTTGAGGCTTCAAAACGGCAGTCCACAAACCAACGGGTGACGTCACAATGACTACGTCCACTTCTTATAGTCTATGGGTAAACAATACATACTGGTATAAGCTCTTACTGACCAGGAGAATAGAAAGAGGGAGAGTGTGTGGGTGTGTTGAGTGTGCAGTGGATGACGTTGCACCCACAGGTGTTGTTAATTTGGTATAATGCTCCTGATCCGGGGGTTATAGTCACATGGTTACTGAAGGTTCACTGAAATGAAAAATAAATACAGAATTCTTTTCTGTGCCATTGTGATAGCTAGCTACCTTCACTGATGCAACAGCTACACTAGCTAAGTTATAGATGACAAGGCTATGTGACGTCCGTCATCAATGATGCTTTGGATTATTTTCATAATTAATAATTGTTCAGTATTGCTCAAAACTTCCTCATGCATTAAAATCTTAGTTTATTAACAACCAAGACCATTTTTAAAAATGTTTTAATATGTTTATAGATTTATTTTTTGCATCTGGCAAAGTGTGCTGTAATGTTTGTCTTTTACAACAAAGGGTGCAGCAGCACCCTTAGCACACCTACTTCTCACAGCCCACAGTACTTGAGTAAATTACGTTTTACCATTGATTGCAACTTAATACACCTCTGACAAGTTGGACAGTAAACTGTAAGGCTGATATCAATCAGAGATGGGGACTCGAGTTGCACTTAAATCGCACAAACAGTGACTGCAGACTTCAGACACTTCAAAAGAAGTGCTAAAATGCTAAATAGGTTACTAACCTCAGGTTAGTAAACATGTTCAGCTCAGAATTAGGGGTAAGGATGACGCATTGGCTAAGACACATGTCTTTGGTCTGAGAGACCCGGGTTCAATTCCCCACTGTGAAACACCCACCATTGTGTCCCTGAGCAAGACACTTAACCCCTAGTTGCTCCAGAGGCGTGTGACCTCTGACATATATAGCAAACATAAGTCGCTTTGGATAAAAGTGTCAGCTAAATGAATAAATGTAATGTACATGTAATTAGCCATCAAACATTAGCTTGCTTCTTGCTTTAGCTACAACCTCCAGGAGGTTAACTCCGACTGTGGTTCGTTATGAAAAGATGAACGAGTGTGGTAGTCGATTAACGTAATCAGTTACGTCCCGCTGACTCTAACTAAATCCTTTTGTTGTTTATTATTATAGAGGTATATGTTATACATACAAGATATGACAGCCATAACAATAATAATAGCAGCCAGAATGGATTAGCAAGCAGGGGCAAGGACAAAACTAAAAAGAAAGAAAACTGATACCCTATTAAAATATTATATAATATTATTATTATATATTATTATTATTAATATTAGTAATATCATACTATATTTCTATATAGACCTATTCCGCTGCTGTTATTGTTCTTGTTGCTGTCCTTATTATCAATATTACTATTGTCATAGTTTTTTATCCTGGTTGGTGCCGATATTAAGTAAATAGTATAATTAACACTATTATTAATAACATTGATACTAGTACTATTCACTAATATCATTTTTCAGGTATTTATATACATCAAGTATTTATCCATCCATCCATCCATCCATCGTAAACAGCTTATCCTGTGTACAGGGTCGCGGGGGGCTGGAGCCAATCCCAGCTGACATCGGGCGAAAGGCGGGGTACACCCTGGACCGGTCGCCAGTCCATCGCAGGGAGTATTTAATATATTATATAATAATCAAGTATCATGTATCTTAAAAACATTTTTTTTAAGATAATGTTGATGGTATTAAAACTTTTCAATTTCTGCCTTACCTTCTCAAGCCCCCCTGATTGATACCCCTACTCTCACTCTCCCTCCTCTTGCCATGGAATAAAAAAAACAAAAAAACAAAAACAAAACATACACACCCACATATATATATAATAATTAAAGAAAAATTATAGAATAAAAATAATGAAATTGACTAATAAATAAACGCTCAGCAATGGAACAGATACATTCCGACTGGGTCTGGGGGTTGTTCCAGGTGCGGGGCAACCAGCGTGTGGTGCACTTCAGCAGCCAACTCCCTCCCTAGGGCCTGGGGGCGACTAATGTGGGCCAAAAACCCCCCTCAAATAAACTCTGGGGAGGAGGAGTGGGGGGGTCAGAGGAGAGGGGACGAAGGAGGGAGGAGAAAGAGACATTTTATTCAATTAAATTTTATTAATATTTTTAATATAATTATCTCCTTCATTTAGGTTTTTTTCCCTTGCTGTTGTTTTTTAATTTCTTTCTCTAAACTTGCTAAATAAGTCTACTGGGTTTAAATTGTAACCATTAGATCTGGGGAAAAGTCATGTGGTTATTTTTGATGCTCTCCACAATTGATTTTAAATTAATGGCGCAGCACCAAGCAGTTCTGAGCCTCACCACATTAAATAGGCAGGAAAACACTTTCAATATGACCTCAGAATCATTACAGATAGGATTATTCTATAGCTAGGATTATTAGATAGGATTATTCATAGATTGCATCCCTAATTTGCTTTAACATTACTAACCTCAGCTCCTCCGTGGTCAACACCGTCCTTTCTTTATAATTTAATTTATCTATCAAGTACAGTACAGAGCTGTAACCTGACAACTTAATGCTGATCTTATCCTCTGCTAACTTTCGCAATAGAGGGAGACTGCCATGTGTTGTTACCTTAGCTTACTGAAAATCATTAACGATCGTGTGAAATTTTAGTAGCGGCGCTCATTCATTAAGCAACAACAGTAGGCTTCAAATACGTTGCTAGCGACTGGTTTTAACCAAGCCCCAAGCTCAGTTTCTTTCAAGCAAGAGTCGCTAAGGTTGCACCTCCGCACAGCTGAAGAATAAATCCGTTTTACATCTGTGGTACAATAACACGACAGCTGCATGTTGTTCCCCTTCGAGGGAACTCGAACTGCGTCGGTGACGACACTATGGGAACGCCTCTGGGCGTGGCAGGGCTGAACTATGAATGAAACTACTCCAAGGAGGGGTATATAAGCACGCCGGCACACAGGACACATTAGCTTCTTTCTATTCAGCAGGCACTCTGGCTATGTTTGGAAGCTCCATCATCTTACCTGAAGTCGAGACGAAGCAGCAGATCATGTCGAAGCAATTCCGACAGTGTGTCTTTCCCTGTCAGCGCTTCATCACAGAAGGTGATACCCATGGGATGTGCGTCTCATCCCTGGGTATCTGATCCTGGGGATCACAACGCGAGATCTGAGGCGGAGGCTGAGGCCTTTTTCCGGTCTTTGTCCGCGGAATCCTCCTTCCCTCGTACCCGATCGGGAGCCCGTTTTTCGGCTTCTCCCACTTGAGGTGTGAGTCCGGAGAGGCTTGCACGATCTGGCTCTGAGGAGCTAGATGTGCTTAGCATGGAGAATGACTTTGGGGAAACGGAACGTCATCAGCCCTCGGCAGGATTAGAGCGGTTTTGGCAACAACGAGCGCCACCCCCGCGTCTGCCCTTACTATTTTTTCCGGATCTACACAATGAGTCTACACAACAAACCCTTCTCTGCACGGCTGTCTACGTCCCCCCGGCTGGACTATCAGACAGCACAGCTACAGAGCGATGCCACGGGTGGAGGAGGCGCTGGCTAGCTACCTCTCTTCCAACCTCGTCTCATCCCTCCGGACGCTGGCGCTCCCCACCAAGCCGTGTCGGATGATGTCCGATTTGGTGGGCAAGGCCTACATGGCAGCGGGTCAAGCTGGTGCTAGCCTGCACACGATGGCTGTCTTGCAGGCATACCAGGCCGATCTCCTTCGGGACTGTGAATTAGGGGGAGGTCCCTCTGAGGAGGACCTGACTGAGCTCCGTAGTGCGACGGACTTAGCTCTCCGTGTGACCAAGGAAACGGCCCGTTCCATCGGCCGATCCATGGCGGCTTTGGTGGCTACGGAGCGCCATCTCTGGCTCAACGTCTCGGGCATCCAGGGGAAGGAGAGGGCTTTTCTCCTGGATGCGCCCCTCTCGCCAACTGGCCTGTTTGGCGAAGCAGTGGATGCTGTCGTCAACAGGTTCCAGCACGCCAAAACTCAGGGAGAGGCGTTTGAGCGATATCTCCCCCGTCGGTCAGGCTCCAGGACCGCGACGGCTCAGGAAAGGCGGACGCAGCCTTCGTCCAGCACCTGCCACCACAGCCAGAAGCAGAGCGTCGCTTCAACCAACCTGAGATGCAAGACCGCGCTCTCGCCCACAGCCCTCCGAGAAGACGGATCTGAGGACCGTCATTCAGTCTTGGCGGGCCCGGGGGAAGAGGTCCTGAGACTTCGAGTAGGGGAACCCAACCTCAGCTCCAGAGCCCCGTCCACGAGAAGGATGTACGGCCTAAAGTGGAATGTGTTCACCACCTGGTGTGAACGGGCAGTGGACCCAGTTACCTGCTCGGTAATTGTGATACTCGAGTTCCTCCAGCACCGTTCCTCCGCTGGCCTCTCCCCGTCCACGCTCAAAGTGTATGTGGCTGCCATTGCAGCGTTCCACGCCCCTCTGAGTGATGGGCCCTTGGGGAGGCTTCCACTGGTCGTGCGCTTCCTCCGTGGAGCCAGGAGGATGAGACCGTGACTCGTTCCAGGGTTCCCACCTGGGACCTGGCAGTGGTTCTCGAAGCGCTGGCTGAGGGCCCCAGCGAACCCCTGGAGTCGGCTGAGGCCAAGCACCTGACCCTTAAGATGACCTTTCTCCTCGCTATCACCTCTCTGAGGAGATCTGCAGGCACTTCCGATTTCTCCCCGATGCCTGGAGTTTGCCCTGGGGAGGGTCAGGGCCATCCTGCACCCTTGTCCAGGTTATGTCCCTAAGGTTCCGGCCAGACTGGCAGGGTCCACGGTGCTGTAGGCGTTTCATCCCCCACCTCATGTGACGGCGGAGGACGGGAGACTTCATCTACTCTGCCCTGTCAGAGCACTGAGTATTTACACTCTGAGGTCTTCCCGGTGGAGGAAAGCAGACCAGTTCCTGGTGTGTTTCGGATCCCCCAAGGCTGGGCTCCCCGCTTCTAAACATGCCATCAGCAACTGGATCGTTCAGACTATTTCCCTGGCCTATCAGGTGCGCGGTTTGCCTTCACCTATGGCTGTAAGGGCACACTCTACTCGAGGCATGGCGGCTTCTAGGGCCCTCCTCGCAGGGGCGTCACTCCAGGATTTGTGTGACGGCTGGGCCACCCCTCACACTTTCATCCGGTTTTACAGTCTGGACCTTCCTTCTGCACTCGGCACCCGTGCGCTCTCCTCCTAGTCGTGCCGTCAGGTTCTGCACGCTGGGGGCAGGCGTTCCCATAGTGTTGTCACCGACGCAGTTCGAGTTCCCTCGAAGGGGAACGTCTTGGGTTACGTATGTAACCCTTGTTCCCCAAGAAGGGGAACGAGACACTGCATCGGTCCGCCACACCTCACCCCGCCTGGAGTCGGGGGACAAGGGTTACATACGTAACCCGAGACGATCTTTGTAGTCGTAACACAGGAAATTATATTTGAACTAGAGAAAGAAAGAACTACAACACCACAGGGGGAAAAAACATTCTAAAGCGTTGCAGGAGCATTTCAATGAGCATTAGAGGTAGTGTTACATGGACATTGGAAAAATAAGACCTGTTTAAAATTATTTAAGACCTAGAACACAAACTTAAGCGAATTTAAGACTTTTTAAGGCCTTAAATTTTGATTTTGAAATTTAAGACTTTTTAAGACCCTGCGGAAACCCTCTATTAACATTGGCTGCAAACAGGTTACAGGTTTATTGTTACAGTGGTTTGAGAGTCTGGTTGTGCTCTGTAAATGAAAAACAGGTTACAGTTACAGAATGCCTTATAGCTGTGCAGTGTTATACGCAGCCTGGTTTGAATGCAGCTATGCAGATACACCATTCATTATAACCACAAGAGACTTGAGACTTGACTTGCACTCTAGCTGAAAGACTTGTGAGCATCTCTGATATCAATGAAATCAAATTACGAATAAATCCTCAACCTAGTGCAGGTGACCTTGATTTAACCCACCTTGAATAATTATGACCTGGATGATTGAGAATCTTCACAGACATTTCATGAAAAAAGGTGGATATTGGAAGATGGTAAGAAATTCAGTTACATTGTGTGCTGTGATAGGTAAAGGATAAAACCTGGGACCTCTAAATCTGAAATCCTATCTTTCTCAGTTTAGGATGACATTTAGGATTTTTTGTATTACAGAAACATGTTACAATAGCATTTGGGAAAAATATCCTATCTTATCTTAGGATAGGAATTTAGCAATTACAGAACTGCCCTAACTAAAGAATTAAGTTAGAATGGCATAGACCCTGTCCTAAATTCAAAATAACTGCCAAAATGTAGGTTAGGTTTCAAAAAATCCTGTCCCCGTTAGTCACATAAACACAAAAACATGGGAAAATAAGGTCCAGGTTTAAAAATATTGAACTTAGCCTTTAGGTTAGTCAGTTAGAAAACGTTTCTGTAATGAGACCCTTGGATCAGTGTGTATTTGTTTATATGTGTTTGTGTTTTATATGTATTTGTGCTGTGTGTGAATTTGACTGAATAAAGTTTCCATATCAAGCCTCCAGCATCCTTCATTATTCCTCCTTCTCTCTTCTTCCTTCTACTTCTTTCTTCCTACACACACACACACACACACACACACACACACCTCCATCTGGCTTCTTTCCTTATCGTTGCCTTCCACCCGGCCATACAACAACCAGGGGGCTCCATGAAACACTCGTTCCCTACTGTGTTTGTTTGCTCTCTCGTCCCCACAGAGGCGTCTACCGGCAGCTTTGTTTTCTCTTTCGCCTCGCTTCACTCTTCCATCGTTTTCTTTTTGTCTCTCTGTTCCAGGTTGCACTCTTTATTTGTCCCTTCAATTTTCTCTTCCTGTCACCTTTCTGTTTTCTTTTTATAATTATCTCATGTGGATTGCAGTGCCTCAGCTTCCTTCCCTCCCTCATTGGATCCCTTCTTTCCTTGATCTCCCAGTCTCCTAACTCCTCCGTCACTGCTTCATTTCTCTCACCAGTCCACCTAGTTTCCCTTCTTTATCTCCCTCATATATTGCCTCTTTCCACCATTTCCCTTTAATCCTTTTGTCCTCTCTTTCAGAATCACCATTTTCTCCTTCCTCCTTTTCTTGGATTCCCTCTCATATATCTCCATCTTTTTCTGTATCATTCTTCCCTGACATTGGAGCTGTGCTGGCAGCAACTTTTCAGACAGAAACTGCAATTTTGGCTCAGCTGATTTACTGGAATGCTTTTCATCGTCACAGTGACCAGAGGCAGAAAAAAACCCTGACAAAATGAAAGAAAAAATAGATGAGGAAACAAGCCCTCAGTCATCATCTGTTGAGTCTTACAGATGAAACCATAGCAACATGGCAGATGACACAGGCGTCTGTGTTTTATCTTCCCTCCATCAGTGAGAAGGAAACCATCCCTTCCAGGTTTGTTTATTTCCCCACAGACACAACTTTGGGATTATTTTTTTCTTCAGTGTATCAATTATTGGTTGCTTGATGGTGCAACAGATATCCTACATAATTTTTTGTGGTGGGCTTTATAAAACAAGATACAGGCTCAATTAAAGCAGACACAGACATGTGGAGATTATTTAGAATTGTCTTGAGACAAAAATATATAAATGTCAGCATGAGCCTATACTGTGTGCATCAATTAATTTTGTCAATATCATAATTTTTATGTATAGTTTCCAACTCCAAGCTGTATAAATTTGAATGTAGGGGTGTCCGTGACTAATGATTTACATAGTCGAATCGAGTAGAATTGTCAAGGATTGCCTATAGTCGACTGATAGTGGTATCTGTGTGTGTGTGCCAGGGGGGTGGGGGGTACACACGGTAGCTCTGCTTTAATCTGGATTCATTAGTCTGTGTAACTTACACTTTACAGTTACAGCTAAACTGAGGCTTATTGTGAGCCTGTCCTCTCTGCTCGCCTGCCATTCAACAATTGTGCATGTCCACTAACTTGCTGACAATTGCATGCACGTCACGGTTCCTCACAGGTCTATTCCAAGTACTGTATAAAAACGATTTAATATTTGTGTGGTTCATCAGTGGTGATAGAACGTCCTGCAAAGTCGTTGTCATGCTGGAAGACCCAACCACGACCCATCTTCAATGCTCTTACTGAGAGAAGGAGGTTGTTGGCCAAGATCTCGCGATACATGGCCCTTGCGGGACCTTGCGTGCGCTGCAGGATTTTAATCCTTGACGATGTAATGTGTTACTAATGGTTTTCTTTGAGATTGTAGTCCCAGCTCTCTTCAGGTCATTGACCAGGTCCTGCCGTGTAGTTCTGCGCTGATCCCTCACCTTCCTCATGATCATTGATGCCCCACGAGGCGAGATCTTGCATGGAGCCCCAGACCGAGGGAGACTGACCGTCATCTTGAACTTCTTCCATTTTCTAATAGTTGTGCCAACAGTTGTTGCCTTCTCACCAAGCTGCTTGCCTATTGTCCTGTAGCCCATCCCAGCCTTGTGCAGGTCTACAATTTTATCCCTGATGTCCTTACACAGTTCTCTGGTCTTGGCCATTGTGGAGAGGTTGGAGTCTGTTTGACTGAGTGTGTGGACAGGTGTCTTTTATACAGGTAACGAGTTCAAACAGGTGCAGTTAATACAGGTAATGAGTGGAGAACAGGAGGGCTTCTTAAAGAAGAACTGTCAGGTCTGTGAGAGCCGGTCAAATACTTCAAATACTTATGTCATGCAATAAAATGCAAATTAATTATTTAAAAATCATAAAATATGACTTTCTGGATTTTTGTTTTAGATTTCGTCTCTCACAGTTGAAGTGTACCTATGATAAAAATTACAGACCTCTACGTGCTTTTTAAGTAGGAAAACCTGCAAAATCAGCAGTGTATCAAATACTTGTTCTCCCCACTGTATATTATAATAGGCTATATATTTACTTATGTGGAGATATCAGACGTTGAGCAACCCCATATAGCCAATTGGTATGATCCATGTTTCATACCGCCTCTGCGAATCAGGCTCTGCCTATCGAATCTTCAACAATTCGGGGTTCAAAACTAGTTCAATGCTTATTGGATTTAAGCATATCAGGTGATGTGTATTTGTGTAATGAGGGAGGGTGTGTACTAAAGGAGATCAACACCCTATATCAAGGTGTGCATAATTATTATGCAGTTTCTTTTCCTCAGGCAAAAGGGGCCCAAAAAGAGATTTAACTGACAATGAAAAGTCAAAAATTGTAAAATGACTTTCAGATGGATGCAACACTATTGAAATAGCTAAACTTTTGAGGCATGACCACCAGACAATCAAACTTTTTGTTGCTAATAGTCAACTGGTGCGCAGAAGAATTGTGCACACAGTGTAGATATGTGCTGGTTTGGGGTTCCTAAAATCAATAAAAAATGATTTTAGGAATCTCAGCCTGGGGCTGCCAGCCATTCACACTATGGGGAAGTGTTAAAAATGACGAGTTAGAAATGGAGAGAGTTTGGTTGGAAAAGATTGATACAGTGTTTTTTTTACACCCTGTACAACACAATAATGTGATAATCTCCTCTTAACTCCATCAAAAACTAAAATGTCGAAACCAATAATATAATAAAATGTCTTAACCAATAATGTCCATACCAATAATGTAATAAATTGTTGCATTAACATTATTACAAAATATTGGGTTAACCTTCTTTTTGCAGAACCTGATAATGTAATAATTTGCCAATATTGTAATAACTTGGCAAATGTTGTAGTAGCATGCCATTAATAATGTGTTAATGTTTTGGGAATGCATTGTTTTTGCAATTAAGTCATTATTTTCAAATAGACAATGCTATAATCATGTCTAATAACATAGTACTTTTTATTTGTGAATATTAAACGCTAACCTCCCCGTTTCCAATAAGATGAAATTATATACACTAAATACCTCTAGATATTGGAGTATTGTATTTTGTTGGGGCCCAAGCACAAAAGGTGCAGGGACCCTATTGGAACTGAAGGACTTTTTTTTGCAAATGAATCGCAGCCTAAACATGCTCAAAAACTGCACACACGTCAGGCGGAGTTTCACCTAAATGTATGACACTTCTGTGGTACATGTATCATGTCCAGATGTACAAAAAGTGTTCTATGTCATTCTGTAAATCCAACTGAAAGTTGATTAAATGATTAAATAAATAGATTTTAGCCAATTTACAGACTCCATATTTAGCGAGCTCCGACTAGAGAAAGAATCCACTGGACTTTTTTGCTGTGCAATCTAAAGGCATTGGTGGTCACGTGATTTACATGAAAGTTTTACAATGTGTTCCACAGTTGATGTACTGGGACATAATGTATAGTTACTGGGTGCTCTTTAGCGCCACCTAGAGGAATCCACCCGTTGAAGTCTTTCGTGTAGCGTCCAAAGTGCGTGACAATTTGGAGTGGCTTCAGCAGAGCTGTGGCTTCTGTAGTGTATCGCGGCACCTACCGATGCTGTTCATGTGCGAGGGCCCGTCCAGTGCTGCTTGCAGCTTTAATATTGATGCTGTATTTGTTGTTTTGATTTCAGTGATTTGTCTACAAATCTAACCCTTTGTTTAACCCTAGGTGTTGTAATAGGTGTAAGTATTGTAATGGTAATGCTACAAAGAATTAAAATACATAATAATAAAAAGTAAATTAAAAGTTGTTATTATGTTATTAGACATAACTATTGCGTTGCCCTTTTGAAAATAATGACAAAAATACAAACAAAATGTTAACACATTATTGGTGGAATATTATAAAATAGAAAAATCGAAAGATTATTGTTTTGAATTGTAGCATACCTACTTTACTGTTTTTACTGTCAAAAATTATTAATAATATTCTGGAAATATTAATTCATAAAACTCTAGTCGTTTTGGGGCACCTCCTAAAGATTTGCTGTCCACCCAAGGCTTTAGGAACCTTGAGTATAGCTTAACAATTATACAATTATTTCCTAGTGATCAGTTGTAATTGATTAATTATCTTACATCAATCTAATCAATCAGTCAATCTCATATCGAAGGCATAAATCCTACGTTACAGTGACCTGGAGCCAAACAATACACACACACAGTTCCTGTGATTACGGTGAAATTTATTAACTAACTAAAGGTGGATATAAATGCAGTTAAATATGCATCAAAGAAATACACAATGACTAAACAAACAGAATGCAAACAATGAATTCAATGTGAATTTAGTGGTCTATTGTGGAAAGATTTTTAGTAAGAGAACAATGGAACGCATGAACGCAAGTTATGATAATAACTTCAATTTGGGTAGGAGTGTATGCTAAAGGATTAAACATAAAAGCTAAGGATTAAAACTAATAATGGACATCAACTTGACCACAGAATGCCGGGTTTTAGCCTTACTTTGCCAGCCGGTTGGTGTTTGGTCGGCCCCACTCTGGGTGAGTTTTGTGCGTTCTCGGTTGAGACGGTTTAACAAGCCATCAGCCGGTAGCTTTCTCTTTCAGGGAATTGCTCCGGAGGTCCGCCTTTTGGCTGGTAACTTAGTTGAAGAAAACTTGCAGTGATGGCTGTTAACCTTGGCTCGGTTCATGGGGTTTGATGTCCGTAACTAACCCACGTGGCTGGGACTGAACTTCGGGGAAGCAGTAAAAGTTAACTCGACGGAATAAAGCTTAAAGGTTCAGTGTGTAATATTTCTGAGGCTCTATTGACAGAAATGCAATATAATATCCATAACAACATTTTCAGTGGTGTATAAAGACGTTACATAATGAACCGTTATGTTTTTATTACCTTAGAATGAGCCATTTATATCTACATAACCGCGGGCACCCCCTGCTATGGAGGTTGCAGTATTTTGTCGTCATGTTTCTACCGTAGCCGACAACGAACAAACAGCGCTACAGAGCGCGTTTCGTCATAACGCCGTTCTTTTTCTCCTTGTATAATTCCGGCAGTGTCGACGCCTGTCATTACATTAAATGCGTCCGTAGAAGAAGAGGAAAAAAAATAATAATAATATACAGTCTCTGAGTAGTGGTCTGGTTTACTTCGTCTGGTTTATTAGAAGTAAGAATATAAGTGACATTTGGACAAATGAACGAGCACACACGTGTTATTTAGCACGAGAGCCCGACAGCGTGTGGATCTTTATACCATGAAGCCAGACTGAGTTGGGACAGATAGAAAACACCTGATGGCAGAAATCACGGATTTTGTGGATTTTCCCAGATGAAAGGCTGTAATGTTAATGTGGGTCAGATGTTTTCAATGCGGTGCTGAAATTGTCTGTTTTCTGCTGGACAGATAATTAACTTAAGTTTGTCAGACTTTAGCGATGCAAATGAAAGCTGTTTGATAGCTTTAGCTTGAATCTGGCCATAATCACTGAGAGAGGTGAGGTGTTTCCCTGTCAATATGTAGTTGCATTAACTTCATGTTGCCAACTTATTCTCCAGCTTGTGGTTTGGCTTTGCTGGTTACTTAGCGAGACAATCAGCTGATCAGTAACGTTAATTGGCAATAAAACCGTTAGCTTAGAGCATGGAAGCATCAGCTAGCTAAACTGCCCTGATAGAAAAATCATGTAAGGTTAGTTGGATTGGTTTATTCTCCAGCGCTGTGTTTTGGCTTGTGGTGTAAAATATGTTGTTGGATTAGTTTCATGTCGGTAGTCTCTCTCCAGCGCTCGGTTTTGGTTTTGTTACGTTTGTGAGACAATCAGCTGAGAAGGCACACTGTTACTGTTTCCTACAGTAGGTACAGTAGAAACACGGTATGATAGAACAGAAAAAGTTTGACAGTATTTCTTACAGTGAACAAAATATCCGTGAAACACACAAGACCATTCTGAACAAAAAAACAACAGCAAAAAGTCCAGATAAAAATTGGGGGAACTAAAAAAAAAAAAGCACAACATTGCTGTATCTAATCTCTGCGATCTTCAGGGTTAGGCCACATGTTTTCGTCAACATCACATCTGATATTATCCAAGGCGATGCACCTGGGATAAAACCGCTTGGTATGTCGGATCCACCCTTGACAATCCTGAACTGTGATGTCCCTGCAGCCAGCATCCATGGCTTCAAGGAGGGACATCTGGTCATGTGGCTGATGGTCATAAACCTTCCACCTCCATGCTGAAAAGAACTCCTCTATGGGGTTGAGGAAAGGTGAATAGGGTGGAAGGAAGAGACTTACCAGTCTTGGGTGAACTTCAAACCATGTTGTTATTGCTTGCACATGATGGAAAGCCACATTGTCCCCGGTAATTACAAAGGTCCTCATGTTTTCACCCTCCCGATCCTGCTCTGGAACCAGGCGCTGGTGGAGATCATTGAGAAAGGCAAGGATGCGCTCAGTATTATAGGGTCCAACCTGACATCTGTGAAGGAGTAATCCTGCATTTGCAATTGCTGCACACATGGTAATGTTTGCCCCTCTCTGTCCTGGCACATCAACTGTGGCCCTTTTTCCAATTACATTTCGTCCACGTCGACGCCTTTTGGCCAGATTTAATCCTGCCTCATCTATGTAAATGAATTCATGAGGGGCCTGGTTGGCCTCCAATTCCAAAACTCTCTGAAACAAAGTTTATGTAAATCATGTCATTACTGTAATCCATACTGTACTGTAACCTATTACTGTGTAGGTTACCTACTTGCAAAGTGCAAAGCTTATAGAACTGGACATTGAATTGAATATACACTATACCTGGACATATTGTCGTCGTAGCTCCTTGACTCTCTCACTGTTCCTCTCAAAGGGAACAGTGTAGAGCTGCTTCATCCGCACTCTGTGTTTGGACAATGTCCGCGTAATGGTTGTGAGGCTGATGCTATTGATGTTATCAAACATCTCATGGTCCTCCACAATTCTAGTCTGAATTTCACGCAGTTTTATTGCATTGTTTGCAACAACTATTTCTACAATGGCAAGCTCTTGATCATTATTGAGGAGCTTTCCTCTTCCCCCAGAGGGTGGAAGACGTTGCATTCTTTAGAGGGACAAAAAAATTAAACATATGCATTACTGTATGACCTTATTGACATGTCAAGTGAGAATAGAAACAATCCATGTAAAATGCAATACTTACCTGTTGGTTTGTTGAAAGATGCGTATAATGGAAGCAACCGTTGACCGCCTCAAATTGGGCTGCACTCTTTCACCAGCCTCTCTTAGTGAAAGACTGTGGTTGATTACATGGTAAATGATAGTGGCACGAATTTCATCACTGACTACTGTTCTTGGAGCCCTTGCAATGCCACCACCACGCATTCTTACACCACTTCCTTGCCCTCTCCTTGGGCCTGCTCCTCTCCCTGGTCCTGCTCCTCTCACTGCTCCTGCTCCTGCTCCTCTCCCTGGTCCTGCTCCTCTCACTGGCCCTGCTCCTCTCCCTGGCCCTGCTCCTCTCCTTGCTCCTGCACCTCTCACTGGGCCTGCTCTTCTCCCTGGGCCCCTTGCTCTTACTCTTCCTCGTCCAGACATTACAGTGTTTGTCTTTTTCTGTTTCTGTTTCCAAACACATCACTCCTCTGTATGTGTCAATGTAATAGAAGAAAAAAACCCTGCCACTAAGCCAGACTGGAATCAGCTGTGGTTGGCCCAATTTACCCAACATAAATCAGCTGTGTATCAATTATTTAAATGTTTGTTTATTATCAGCCAAGATATATTGTTTTCGAACTGATATCATTGCAGAAACAGAGGTTTTTATACTGTATCTAAGGTTTGGAATATTGTTTTTGCTATTGTGGGATGGTGTGTGTTAACATTCGTAAATACTACAAAAATAATCCATAATTTTGTTGGGAGGTATAGCTTGTCTGTTAAGAAAATTTAAGCATTGTGGAAATGTGTTCACTGACTGCGTATTGTGTGAAAACGACATGAAATGTGTGAATGGTATGGCCACAAAAGACCGATGCTGTGCTAACTGTGTTTAGAGTTTTGAAAATGTGACAACTGATTGGACAAACGCTTGTTAGCGACTGAAAAAAACTGTAAGAGCTTTGTAGGTAAGAAGAATGATTTTAAATTCTATTCTGGATTTTACTGGAAGCCAATGCAAAGAAGATAAAACAAGAGAAATATGATCTCTTTTCCTGGTTCCTGTCAGAACACGTGCTGCAGCATTCTGGATCAGCTGAAGAGTCTTAATGGACTTTTTCGAGCAGCCTGATAATAAGGAATTGCAGTAATCCAGCCTAGAAGTAACAAATGCATGGACTAGTTTTTCTGCATCATTTTTAGACAGTATGTTCCTGATTTTCGCAATATTACGTACAGTAGGTGAAAAAAGGCGGTCCTTGAAATTTGCTTAATGTGAGACTTAAACGACATGTCCTGATCAAAGATAACTCCAAGATTCCTCATAGTGGTGCTGGAGGCCAGGGCGATGCCATCAAGGGAAACTATATCTTTAGATAATGCGTCACGGAGATGCTTAGGCCCCAGAACAATAACTTCAGTTTTATTATTTTTTAACATTAGAAAATTACAGGTCATCCAGATTTTAACATCCTGAAGGCACATTTGAAGTTTAGCTAACTGATGAGTTTCATCTAGTTTGATCGATAGATATAACTGAGTGTCATCTGCATAACAATGAAAGTTTATGGAATATTTCCTGATACTATTGCCAGAGGAAGCAAAGTGAAGAGGATTGGTCCGAGGACAGATCCTTGTGGAACTCCATGACTAACTTTGGCATGCATGGAGGACTCATCGTTAACATGTACAAACTGAAATTGATCTGATAAATAGGACTTAAACCAGCTTAGAGCGGTTCCTTTAATGCCAATGAAATATTCCAGTCTCTGCAATAGGATCTGATGGTCAAAGGTATCAAATGCAGCACTAAGATCTAATAAAACCAGTACAGAGACAAGTCCTTTGTCTGATGCAATAAGGAGGTCGTTAGTAATTTTCACCAGTGCTGTCTCTGTGCTATGATGAGCTCTGAATCCTGACTGAAAATCCTCAAATAAACTATTGCTCTGTAGAAAGTCACACAGCTGTTTAGCAACTGCTTTCTCCAGAACCTTAGAGAGAAAGCGAAGGTTAGATATAGGTCTATAGTTGGCTAAAACATCCGGATCAAGTTTGGGCTTTTTCAGAAGAGGTTTAATTACAGCTACTTTAAAGTACTGTGGTACATAGCCTGTTGATAAAGATAGATTGATCATATCTAGCATAGAAGTGCTGACTAAGGGTAAAACATCTTTAAGCAACCTAGTTGAGATGGGGTCTAAGAGGCAGGTTGATGGTTTAGATGAAGAAATTATTGAAGTTAGTTGGTAAAGATTGAGGGAAGCAAAGCAGTCTAAACATATATCTGGTTCTACAGCTGTTTCTAAGGTTCCTGAGTT
>NC_060151.1:1330457-1346508 GCF_021292245.1 Micropterus dolomieu | reverse complement strand
TTAATACACAGCTCATGGAAATCAGTTATAAAACCAGTTTTTCATTTTTCACTTTAGTTTCTACTAACATATAAAATGTTAACCTATAAACTCCATCTTAATAGTTTCATTTACAGCTGTTAACCATAATATATCGTTAAGTTTAAATCACACTATTTCCAATTAACATAGGAAACTGATGAATGAAGAGTGTGATTTTATTTTAAGTATATTATAATGTAAAAGTTTTTTGTATGATTTGAAATAATGTGTTGTAACAGTTATTTTATTAACAGAACCTATGGATGGGAACCCAGTGTCATAATTTGACATCAGTAGTGTTCTGGTAGAGTAAAAGTAAAAAGAAATGGCTAAGCAAAGCAGTGAGGTGCAGGAGCTGGAATAGGAGCTGGCAGAGGCCCGCTGGATGCTGGGACTTCTGTAGAGCTGGACACAGCAATCCTCATCTGGATTGGTTCTGCAATCAGCTCCTCTGGCAGCGGGAAAGACAACAATGGGTAGACAGTTAAGCACCTTTCTGGCATGTTACAATAATTATGGTGGCAATGTGAAATACGCTGTTTACTCATATGTGCAATATTAACATTTGCTGCTGGACACTGTGCAATAATAAATATGTGCTATAAACTATTTGACCACTCAATTCAGCTCTTATTGTATATTTATTATTAAGATCTTATTTTAGATTTATTATTGAACTGTTATGCTTGACTTGCATTTTTTCCCCTAAATTCTAATCCACCAAATGACAAGCTCAGAACACACCAAATTCCTCACCTTAACTAATCTATCCAACCTCAGGACCTCCCGTTCAGGTGCTGCTACTTATCCTAATGGTATCTAACTAGTATCTAACTTACCAGTCACTCCATTACAGTAAATACAAGCCAAACCAAATCTAACATTGCCTGTCCTCCAAGTTCTCCCTCGCTTCCTCGGCCCCAGTGTTCCCCGGCTCTCTGGTCCCAGTCTCCTCGGTTCCCCATGCCTGTGTTTCCCCGGCATCCACCTCTCCCTCCACTCCAGTCCCTCAACCCTTTTTCCCTCAATAAACCTCCTTCCCTCTGAACGTTGCCTTTGGGTCCACTCTGTCCCCACACCACACCACCCATAACACAGGCTTCCTGGATGGCCTGTCTCTACAATTAACGGCACAGCAAGCCCATATTTGTCTGGAATCTGCATGAAGAAATCTCCAAACAGCTCAAACACAGCTGGAGAGTCCATACTGGAATTAGCTGAGTGAGGCTAACAGACGGCAGGCAGATGACTAGCAGTGACAGCGGCAGCACCCAGCTGTCACTCAAAGCGACCACGCCCCTAATAATGCAGAACTTTAAAATTCACCCCCCTCACAGTTGTCATGAATCATAATCAGGTGCCTAGAAATTCCCAACCCTAGAAGTGATGCATCTAGATATCGAATCGAATCAAAGACATGATAATCATAATCTAATCGAATCATGAGGCCAGTGAAGATACACACCGCTACTGTAAACGTGTTTTTTTTCTGCTGTAAAGCCACTCGATGAATTGGAGTTTTTTGTTCTTCCAGTATAACCTCACTTTTGAGAACCAAGTTGTTATAACATGCTGTTAATGTAACAATTTCTTACATCATTAGTACAGAGATTATTACATTGTCGGTTAATATATTTAATAATTAATTAATTAATAATAGATTATTGGAAAGTTATTACATTATCAGGTTTTATTACATTTTTGATGGAGTTAAGAGAAGATTTTATTACATTATCGGGAGTTATTACCATCCATCCATCTATCCATCGTCAACCGCTTATCCTGCGTACAGGGTCGCGGGGGGGCTGGAGCCAATACCAGCTGACATCGGGCGCAAGGTGGGGTACACCCTGGACAGGTCGCCAGTCCATCGCAGGGCCACACATAGACAAACAACCACTCATGTTCACACTCACACCTAAGGACAATTTAGGGTAACCAATTAACCTAGTCTGCATGTCTTTGGATGGTGGGAGGAAGCCGGAGCACCCGGAGAGAACCCACGAAGACACGGGGGGGTTATTACATTATTGTGAAATAATTACATTATTGGGTTCTTCACACCCTCTCAGAAAACTCACTTTGATAGGGAACAGGGGGGTTCCTGTTTGCTGGTTTGGTGGAAACTAAATTGCAAACAATTACCATGTTTTCTTAGACTGCACTATTACCATAGACTACTGGAGAGGGATACACAATGTTCTACAAGATGTTCTACAAGATGTTTTTAAATGTGAAAGATTTGTGACAGACATTAATGTGTCATGTGCATACACAATGTCAGAGAGGCATTCTGTAGAAATTTCTGTTAACAAATAAATCTAGAAATAAAAATTTAATTACAAAAAAACAAAAACCACCTGCTGGTCCCTTCTTGGCTAATGTTTTTTTCCTCCATAAGTCCTCCAAAATGTCCCCTGTTGGTTTGGCGGTCCCCTGTTGCTGAGTGTGTAACAACGCTGAGGTCCACTGTTGGATAGGTAGGGAAGTGAGCCCACAAACAAACACACACACCAACTAGAGATTGATAACAGCAAGATGAGCCAGTAAGGAGGCTTATGAGGCATCACAGTGGGATGGTTTGCAAACACGCACATAAATGCACACACACACACACACAAAGGAAACTACTGTACATACAAGTCATGTCATGCTAGAGGTCAGTTCCCTGTGTACTCATCCCTATCTTTCTTTCAGAGTTACTCATTATCTCTGTCCTTGCCCACAGTCAGAGGTCATAGTTCTCTGCAGGAAGCTACATATCATGGTGAGTGCTGTCAGTCTTACAGATAAGGTTATATATACCCTGACATGTCAGGCTATGGACTGCACCTATGTCAGAGCTGAACGATCGGTGGTTCATCACTGGAAGATTGCATCTCCACATTAGCTCTGTGGAGTACAACAGAGGAAGCAGAGAAAGACGACCTTTTTTCAATTTCTGTTGATTAAAACTCATTAACACTGACTGATATAAGCTACAGTTCCTCAGATGGCCACTAGATGCTTCCTGCAGGGAAAACAGAAGAAAAACAGCTAGTCTCTCAGTTATTTTTTCCTTAATAATATATTACAAAATGAAATGGGAAAGCCACATACTAATAACTCAGATGCATTAATTTCAACAAATAAAGTTATCACCTCTTTATACCATCTGTCCATCAGGGCAATCAACGTAAGAGGCCAATCTAAGGGTGGCCTGAGACCAAACAAGTCCACATAATCAAGAAATCAACCAGTACAAACCAGAAAAATACACAGTCTTACATTGAAACAAGCAAAGGTGAGTCCACAACACAAATCTATGCAAAAATTCTACAGTTCAATATTTGGTCAAACATACAATATTAGAAATGACAAAACAAAAATATATAGTAAACTTTGGTATATATACTGTATATATGTATACATAATATAGAAATTGATATATAATATAGAAATGTCAAACAAAATAGGTTACCACAACCCAGTTAATCTCACCTACATGAATCTGTGCATGCATACAGTAAGGTATTACAAACCTGTTATCAAAAATGATATTTACCATCTAAGTCAGTATATACAGTATATGAAAAAAGACAGAATATCCTAGAAAACAAGCCATCCACCGTATTACAAGTAGATGTATTTGGGTAGCTGAATAGATGGCACTCAAAGTACTGCAGTAAACCGAAATACCCCCACAGTCAGTTTATGCAGGTAGCTGCTTGGGTCCAAGCTGACAATCTCCAAGCACGGCAATCTGTGTCTGGGGCATAATATTCATGTTCTCTTTAATTAAACCAGGCAATAAATGTAACAAATGCAAGCCTGCAAGCATTTACTGAGATCAATTTAACACAGAGATACGCAGCACACAGGAATGCCTGCCTGAAATGTAATGGTATATAAACTTAGTGACCGGAATAAATTCAAAAAAGTAGCAGTAGAGGAGGAAGATCAGAGCCTCCCTGCGAGGTATTTATTTCCACAGTTGGTTGCATCCAGCATGGCTGGGCGCTGAAGTGGACGAAGATAATTTAACCTGCCAGTTAAAAATGCATGTACCAATGGCGTGCGTGCTGTGAAGGTGTTGGTAAGGGTGGATGTTTGCTGGAGGAAGAGAAAGACTGGACTAAGCACATTGGTCAGCTTTAATACCTGGACCCAGGTAAGCTCAGGACACTCTCCATGTTTCACTGCTATCCTGTTCCTTCTGTTTTTACTTGTTCTCTTTCTCTCACTGCAGGCTACACACACACACACACACACACACACACTCACAAACATCAAACAAACATGGCCAAATATCATCAGCCAGAGCCATTTTGCAGTTCCCTGCAGCTTAGCCAGGGTAAAGAGCAGAAAGACATTTACACTGGAGAGAAAGAGGGAGGGAGAGCGAGGTAATCCTTAAGACTCCAGACACTGAAGGCTTTTGTTGGTCCATAACCATATATCTGCAAAAAAAGAAAGAAAGAAAACATGTTTTCTGACAGATATGTGGCTCATGGATGGGAACAGAAGTTCATCAACACACATGGAAGTTCACTCTTGGTTTCTCTATAAGTGCTACAAAGGTATTGAAATATCACATATCATGGTAACCTAATTAAAGGTGCTGCTATAAGATATACTGATAATAATTCATTAATAGATCATAGCAAACATTTAACGGACTCTAGTAGGGGAAAAAGCAATAGTAGCTTTAAAGCTTTAATCATTATTCTTAATAATTAATAATTTTCACTATATCAAAGCCCCTTTGTGATAGGTCATCTTTATTGCGCTGTATTGTTTTTGGCAGAAGCCATCCAATATATTTACATTCTGCAAATACATTTCTGTGCTGTAGTTTTTATCATTAGTGGCTGAGTCAGCATTTCTCATATTATCTACAAACCCACAGAAGTTGCATACATGTACTTCATCGTTACTGTTACTAAATGAATCTATTGATCTCCTACAGTCATATCAGACTGTAAGAAAATTGATAAACTTATGCTCTAGATTTTATAGGCTTGGTGATGTCATGGCCACTGTGGGGACATGTCCAGTAGGAACCCAGGATTTAGATTCAGCAGACCTGAGTAGTTTTGGTGCTGTTTATATGTTCAGGCTTTTATTTCTACATGCAGGCCTCTTTGTTAAGGCTTTGTTTCTCCTCTCCTTAGTTTCCCTACTTGGTGAGGTCCCAACAGTACATATTGTCTTGTTTTATCTTTTACTGAAAACAGCTGCTGCTGAAACAAGGTTGATGAGACATTGTAAATGCTCCGTACTTGTATAGCGCCTTTCTAGTCTTTTCGACCTACTACATCTGCATTCACCAGTCATACACATTTACCTAAGTGCTCAAACGGAAACTAACATTCACACACTGGCGGAACAGCAAATCGGGGTTCAGTATCTTGCCCAAGAACACTTCGAACACTTCGACACGCAACCAGGGGAGCCAGGGATTGAACCGCCGACCTTCCGATTAACGGCCAACCCGCTCTAGCTCCTGAGCCACAGCCGCCCCATTGTAGGCTATGTAATAAAAAAATTAGCTAAAAATGTGAAAACCACATTATACACCATGTTAACATCATTGTCTCAGTTGTCATTTAGAAAAACAAATGATTTTTTAAACCATAACCAAGTAGTTTTGTCTAGAAATCTAACGAAACCTCAACCACAGGAGTGGCAGATTTTTCCTATCTCTGTGTTTTGTGATTTAGTTTAGAGGACTTGTTGAAATGTATGAACAGACACACATTCAGTTTGGTACTCAACATTTATAATGCAACCCCATGTCTAAAAAAGTTGGCATGCTGTGTAAAATGCAAATAGAAACAAAATGTGATGATGTGCAAAACATTGAAACCCCATATTTGATTGAAAATTGCACAAAGACAACTTATCAAATACTGAAACTTTAAATTTATTGTTTCTGGAAAAAGATATGCCCATTTTGAAGGGTTTGCTATATAGATTCAGGAGCAGACAACAGGCAGGTAAACAGTCAACCCATAAAGATTTATTCACAGCAAAAGCAGAGAGCAAGTAACTGATAAACTGAGGAGTAGGGTAGCAGGCAGGCAGGTGAGGGGACTCCCAGAATGCTGCAGGCAGAGGCAGAACACAGTTTAAGGCTGGAGTGCTGTGCTTATCCAAACTAGGCTCGGAACAGGAATGGCAAACTAGGGCAAGGCAGAGACACAAGAGCGTTGATCACAGGACAAAAGACTACTAGAAAACCTAGACTTTAAGGTTTCAGACTTGGCCGTAGCGTCAGTTAATGCTGAAGGTGAACAAACAAAGTGGAGAGGAGTGAATGAAGAGCTGGTGTATTGCACTGTAGGAGTTGATTGCTGGATGGGCCACAGGTAAGAGATGCTGCCGATGGTAATCAGCCCGGGAGAAAGGGAGCCAGAGTGACATGCCCACAACCACACACAGACTGACAGAACATGACAGACCAAAACTGACAGAGACAGCAGAGAGGGGAAACAGGAGAGGGGATGGAGGATGTGGCAAGGCCAAATCATGAAATTGATGCCAACAACACTAGGAACAGAGTCATATTTCCCACTATTGCACCACATCTTCTTTTAACAACACTCTGTAAGCATCTGGGAACTCAGGAGACAAAAGTGTGAGATGGGTGACAAGTCGGGACTGGAGGCAGGCCAGTTTAGCACCTAGCCATGCTGATGGAAATATGCAAGGCCGTCCCTGAGACCTCGTCTACTTGCCAGCATATGCTGCTCCAAAACCTGTATTGCTCAGCATTAATGGTGCCTTGACAAATGTAGGTGTAGGTTACCCATGCCATGTGCACTAATGCACCCCCATGACATCAACATACCTGTCAAAGAAGAAACAGTAGGGACGGTCCAGAAAGATTATTTAAGAGAATAAAGTCATCGTTTAATCACAATTCACAATATTTTTCTAAATCTCCCCGCCCTATAATCTGCTGTTCATTCCTTGCTCTGCTGATATGATAGAAGACAGACAGACACAGATCCCGTTTGGGACTGTATAAGCAGATACCTGTGCAAAATGAAACTAACTGAAAACACCCACAAATCCACAAGTTAACTTCAGCAGCTCTGTGCAGCGGCTGTGCTTCAGATTATAAATTTTTATATTGCAAAACCGTACCAGCTACGTTACCCGATCACAAACTGTCAAACTGTCTGCCACTCACGAGAGCGGGTTAGCTTGATTCCTGTCACAGCGTCTGCCGGTGTTGCATCAGTTTGTTGGAGTGTCGAGTCAACGCTATCAGTTGTAGGCTACATTACTTATTCCCGTGCATGAGAAAATTGTTGTATGGCGTGGGGGCGTGTGAAAAGTGTAAATTGCGTGAGTCTCACGCTCAATGTGCACTGATAACAAGGCGGATGGTCCCATTACTCTGTAGCCCGGAGGACATGGTGTCCAAGATTTCTAAACAGAATTTTAAATTTTGACTCATCAGACCACAGGACAGTTTTCTATTATCATCACATTTTGTTTCTCTTTACATTTTACACAGTGTGCTAATGTTTTTGGAAACGGGGTTGTACACATTGTACAGCATTAGTGTTAACTATACCGCGTAGTGGTAGAACCCTTCTATATTTGTGTGTTTTAGTTATTATGATAATTTGTTGTCTGCTGCGCCGGCTCAAATTCCCGTGAGCTGGAATGAGCTAGAAACATGAAACTTGGAGGAATAACTGGAAATGGTGTGCATCAGCTTCCATAGAAATATGAACTCAATCGGCCACATGGTGGCGCTGTAAATAAGGCTTAAAAATGCAAACTTTGAAAGGCCATACCCCTCACTGAAACTTCTCACACAGGTGCAGCACAATGTGCTCTACAAAAAAGCCTCTGGGACCAATAAGGTCCGCCTATACATTTTTTCTGCCATTTTGAATTTTTTGAAAAACACATTTTTAACATCTCCTAGACTGTAGCTCCAATTGCCACCAAATTTTCAGTGAATCATCATTGGATCAAGCCTATTAAAAGTTGTATAAAGCATGTCGATATCTCAATTACTTTTCAAGATATGGACCAATGAACTTTGAAAGGGGCATGGCTCTGGACATAAATGACCACAAATCAGCAACCGTAGGGCCAATCATGACAAAACTGACAGGATATGTTCAGATAGGTGCCTCGGATATACCTGGACAGTTTGATGTACATACGTTACTAGGGGGCGCTACAAGCACAAGAAAAGTGCTTAGCATTACAGAAATTACACTATAAATATGGAGGTAAATCCCATATTTCCCCGGTTTTACAGTCTGGACCTTCCTTCTGCACCCGGCACCCGTGCACTCTCCTCTTAGTCGTGCCTCAGGTTGCACGCTGGGGGCAGGCGGGGTTTTGGCGCGGCCTAAGTGGGTATCTCGTTCCCATAGCGTCGTCACAGACGTAGTTCGAGTTCCCTCGAAGGGGAATGTCTCTCTCCGCCACACCTCACTCCGCCTGCAGTGCCTTGCTTCATAGAAAAGGGCTAATGTGTGCCGGCGGTAAAAGGTATGAACCCGTGAATTGCCGCTTGCGGCTATATTTGTAATTATTTTTATTATCATAACAACAGGCTTGACGGTGTAGATGATTTAAAATATACCTCTATGGATAAATGGTTTGTGAAAAAATAACATGTAGGAGCACGGATGGAATGTTGGATGGAGGGATGCGATAAGAAAAATAGGAAAAACTACTTTTTCTCATGTTATTTTTAGATGCAGCAGTGACAGCTGTATGGTGACTCTAAAGAATGACGGGACAATTTTTAGCCAAGCTCTGCTTAATCCTGTTTACTTCTGTGTATGTGTGTGTCTATAGATAAAGGAATGTTTGACATGAATTCCTCATGGCTTGACAGATGTCTCTTTTCATATGGAGGAAGCAAACTGTGGGTGAATGTTTGAGACAAGAGGATGCTTCTATTTTTCTAACCCACTTGGGTTAGAAAAATAGAAGCAATGTTTCCAAGATTTGTGATCATGAAGCATCACATTAGAAAAGTTGGATGGAAACTCATCGAGATGAAACAACTCATCGAGATGAAACAACATCCCCTTCATTTTAACCCTCGTTGGATAACATCCTCTTAATGTCACTTTGACTGAGTTTTTGTTTGTTAATTCACTAACTGGTTTTGTCCAATAAACTGTGATTTCTCGTTGTTTGTGCCCAGTGGAACGGTAGGCTACATACTGCCCCCAAGCCGTCTGTTGTGCAAAAATATGGCCACATAATGAGGTAAACTTAAAAGTAATCCCTGTGAGCAGAAAGCTCAGGCCTCTGACTGCTCTGAAGGTTTTCTTCTACTTTCCTGCTGAGCTAACGTCATCGAGGCAGCAATGACATTATATGGATATCCAGGGATGTAATCTGCTCATGATCTGCTCCAGGCACAGCACGCCCGCCAAGTAAAGAGACATGCCCTTCCACCTGCTCAGTCCCTCTGCTCATAGCCCTACTGGGACCTCACCATGTAGGTGAACAAAGGAGAAGCCTGCATTGTAAAGACCAAAACCTGAATAAATGAACAGCACCAAAACCCAATCAGGCCTGAGTGTAAGATTTGGTTTTAACCCAAATCCTGGTTTCCCACTGAACAAGATCCACAGTTACTCAAGAAATCCTGTGACGTGGTCACAACATCACAGAAGATATAAAATGGTCGCCTTTCCACTGTGACTTGAGCTGCTCCAGTGTGTACTAGTACTTTTATTGGTTAAATAACAGTTTAGTTTTGAGATCTTTCAAGACCAGGTTGAAGCTCCTCACTTGTGCATTTGCATCAGCACCAGCTTTTCTAGGACTAGAATAGGACTTTTACTTCTAGAAAATACCTCCCTCTATTTCACACAACCAGCCGAAACTTTGGTTTCTCTTGATCCACTTGACTACCCCTCCCGCACTACTCCTGTACCTGATGAAATTGTTATTCCTACCTTAAAAATAGACTGAATCACAGTTGTTAATGTTTGATCACTTTTACTTGTCTCTTACGGCTTCCTTTAGTCTTGACTAGAGTTGTTTTAAGATGACAAGATGAACCTCATCAATGTGACAAACACGAACCATGGCACAACATTCCAGTGGTGTAATCTGATTTCAATCATATGTATGTCTCTTTCTTTTTCTCTTCCATCCCTTGTGTCTCTTCTTTCTCCTCTTCTATCCCTCTCTTCGATTCTTCTTCCCTCTGCCTTTCTCCCCTTCCCTCCAAAATTCCATCTCTGCTATATTCAATCATTTGATATTCTCCTCTTTCCCCTCATCCATCATTTCCTTTTCTCTTTCATCTGTCACTCACTCATGTCCAGTATAGTGACACTTGGGTTGTGGTTAATGCAGAAACTTTTGCCAGGTCACTCGGTGGTTTCAAAACACAGACACAGAATGGATGCATGTGAAGTTTTGCAGCCCTACTTACACACAGACACACACACACACAAACAAGCAAGCTAGCATGGTGTGTGTGTGTGTGTGTGTGTGTGTGTGTGTGTGTGTGTGTGTGTGTGTTGCCCTAGGGGAGCTGTGTTTTTGCTAAATTTATCAGTTCCAGTTCATCTCCCAAGAGCTGAGGACCCAGTCTAGTGCCTTTGTTAGCTCAACCATGACTGCATAGTGTGTGTGTGTGTGTGTGTGTGTGTGTGTACAAAAGAAAAAGTGTTTGCATTTCTGAGTGTGTGTCTGGAGGCTGGACTCATCATGCGCACCTCTACTGTCTCAATTTCCGCCTCTTTTCTCTCTCATCCATCTTTTCCATCTCCCAATTTTTTTCTCTCCTTCAGTCTCTTCCTCTCCTTTCCTCTCAATGGCTCAGTATCTACTTTGTTCTCATCTTTCAGAAAAGAAAGCTCCAGTAGCAGCACTGCTACTGTGCAATGTATGCTCCAGAAAAACAACCAAAGGCTATGTTTACAGCTTTCGGCAAAAATGCTTTTCATTCAGTGTTGCTGCACTATTTAAAGGGTAAGTTCAGTATTTTGCAGCTTGGACCTTATTTTCACATGTTTTGCATCCACTAAAGTGCTTGTTTATGCCACTGACAGGCTCAGATTGTTATTGTAAGTGTCTTGCAACATTATGGAAAGGATCCCAACAGAGAGAGACATTTTTTTAAGAGTAAGATCCTTTTTGTTTAACCAGTTTTAACAGTTGCTATAGTGCTCTCGTCAGAGTCACCAGACTCCCTTGACAAAAAAAGTGTAATATTTCAAGGTCAAGTTCAAGTTCCTTTATTGTCAATTAACAAAATATAATTTCTCATGGTCCATGGTGCTAAAAACAAGGTCACAATAATCAACTTACAAGACACCATACAACAGAACACAGTAACTACACCATACGAGACAAAAGAAAAACTGCTGCAGACTGCAGTGCAGTACAGGACAAATGTAAATGTAAATGTTCTATATTTGTTCGTCAGAAAATGTCCCAATTAGTCACATAGACAGAAACAGAAATAGCTGCTTATCCTGTGCATAATCACGGGGGGTGGGGGGTGGAGCCTTTCCCAGCTCACCTTGGGCAGGTCAAGAGATTATCGTTTGGCATATACAGTAAGCAGACAGCCAGTCACACTCTCCCTCCATCTTTGAACTTTCTTCAATTAAACCTAAACAGCATGTCTTTGGACTTTACACAATCAGGTTCCCGGGAAGTGCCAACTTTATTTACCACAAGAAATTCATTATGAGGCGGTCAGGGCAGATGGTAGGTGTACAAAGCGCTACACTAACATGGGAAACTGGGATTCACATCCTGAATCCCACATGTGGTTAGGTTTAGGCAACAAAAGCACTTTGGTTAAGGTGAAGATCATGGTTTTGGTTAAATGTTTTTAAATGTTTTGGTTGAGTAAACATGTTGTGTGTCATGCTTCAAAACGCTGTTGACTGAAGTATTTATCCAAGACCTCCACTCTTCCCTAAACTCAACCTAAACATGGAGTTTGAAACAAATAAGTAGTAGTAGTGCCCGTTCACTGCCTGTTCAGAAGCGATGCCTCCCTGCACTTTTTAGATGTGTGCAGTGCTTGTACAAAATGTTTGTTTCACATTGGTGTTACCTACAGCATTAATAACCCTGAAACAACACGACAATGGTGGAGATACTGTTAGATATTCAGCGGGTCCATAGAACATAGAAAAAACTCTTGATACTCCATTTCAACACATTCATTCATTTCTTCTTTTTTTTTTTAACCTGTCCTGCCCAGCAGCCTGGCATAGAGTATGATGAGCTGGATACCATATTGTGCCAGACAGATTTTACTTTAACAAGAGAGTATTAATGTACTCCTTTGTCTGTTTTATTATTTATTTAATTATGTATTGATTTGCCACCGGGCCGGACAGGGGGGCAGACATGGGGATGGGGGGGCACAAACAGACAGCACAGAGAAAGGACAACACCAATTGCAGAAAGCAACAAAACCTGCAATAGAACAGAGAGGGGGGCTTGGGGAGGAGAAAACAACAACAAACAAATAAACACAAACAAAAACAAACAATAAAAATAATAATAATAGTAAAAGACAACCAGCCGACCGCGGCGTGCACACAACATAGACCAATGCTCCCCCCCACCCAGCACCCCACCGCCACGCAGCGCACAACCAAAACGCCCAAATCCAGGCACGGCTCTTTCGCGGGTTATGCTTCTTGCATTCCGTCGGCATTGCGTTGTCAACTTGCATTTGGATGGTCGTTCTTATTTTTATGTCTTTCTTATTTTTATTTATTTATTTTTTGGGGTGTCTGTTAGTTGGGTCGGGGTCTTCCGCTTTTGCATCGCGGTGCATCTGGGAGTCTTTTTTTTGATGGGGATTTATTTATTTATTTATTTATTTTTTTCTTTCTCCCACCCCTATTGGCTACTGGGGTTCTTGCCTGCCTGTTGCTGGGGTAGGTGTGGCACAGTCGTGGCGTCCCACTCTCACTAACAACTACATTCTTTAACAGGCTTATGCGCACACACATGTACACACACACATACAGACACATTCACCCACACTCACACAGACACACACAGTCTCACACATAGACACAAACAAATTTAGGTTGTCCCTGGTAGAATTATTCCTGATGCTTTTCTTTCAGTTACTTATTTAAATGAATTATTATTCCAGCTCTCGTGGCTGTGCTGTGTTGCTTATTTAGTGTGTGTGACTGTTTCTTGTTTTCATTTTTCTCTTAGTTGTCTTACTATGTCAGCTGTTTATTGCTGCTGTTCAGCTAGTTGTCTTTTACTATTATTATTATTTTTATTGTTTGTTTTTTTGGGTTTGTTTGTTGTTGTTTTCCCCCCCTCTCTGTTCTATTGCAGGTTTCGTTGCTTTCTGCAATTGGTGTTTCCCACTGCTTTTCCCTGTTGTCCCCACCTTCCATCCCCCTTCTCTTACAGCTGTTGTCCTTTCTCTGTGCTGTCTGTTTCTGCCCCCCTGTCCGGCCCGGTGACAAATCAATACATAATTAAATAAATAATAAAACAGATAAAACAGCATATTAATACTCTCTTGTTAAAGTAAAATCTGTCTGTCACAATATGGTATCCAGCTCATCATACTCTATACCAGGCTGCTGGGCAGGACAGGTTTAAAAAAACAAATAACAAAAACAAAGGACGGAGAAACTGTGATTATAAAAGGGGAAATCCTTGCTCACGCCAGCATTGTTTTAAAGAGACAGTAATTTCTCATGACACACAGCATCTCAGTGTTTATTATGGAAAGAGTTGCTATAAAAATCTACAATTTGTTTGTGGAGGTTTGGCAGGTACAGTAACTCTGTCTTTCTCAGGCTCAGGCTGATCTTACTGCATAAGGCTAACAAAAAACTTTTATTTGAACAGGGTACCTAATCTTTCCTGATGGAACGGTAATAAAGTAGTGATGTGTCAGTCGCGAAGGAGACGGCTCTATGAGCTCTTTGAACTGAACAATGGGAGCTGGCTCCCATCTGAGAGCCGATCCCCCCCAGCATGACACTGATCAAATTACACTTATGTAAACGAGGCTTATCCGTTGCCCCTATGCTCCTAAAAACACGGAGGCTCCGTTGCTTGAACCAAGAAGGAAGACTCTTTATTTTTCTTCATCTTGCACAAGTTAGTTTTTATTCCTTCCGTTTTTCCAAACTTCACAATAAAAACCCATAACCGGCATAAGTGCCTAACAGAGAGAAATCTACTCAGTCAGAGCATTTCACCAAAATAAAATAGCTGATTGTGTCTGTATCAACAGATTCACAGATGAACTGTGAGGAAGATTGATTCAGCATAGTGAGTGATACAGAGTGAAACTGTAATTTATTATTAATGAAAATTACTTTCTTAACTTTAGCTATGTTTTCTTGAGGTAAAGGAAAGGGTATGTTTTAGTTGGCTATGGAAAACACGTGGACGCCACTAGGAATGCACGGAATGTTTGGCCACCGAATTTAATCGGCTGAAAATAGCAGAAAAAAAAGCACTTTTGGTGTTCGGCCTAATAAGTCAAAGGACCGATTAAATTTTATGGAACAATTACGTAGACATGTTTGCAGTGTGGAAGCATTTTAAAGTGTCAGAGAAAGATGCAAAAATCACCGTTTGCAGACACTGTTCTGCTTAATTTTCTCCTAGCACATCCACTCTGTGGCTGACTTCTTAGAAAAGGCAACAAGTGGTCTGAGTTTCTGTCACTCATTTCTGAGAAGGCGGTTAAGCTAAGTCTTTATGGTAACTGAAATGGAGCAGTGCGAGCTGACAGGCAGGTTAGCGACTTTATCCTGTAATTTTCTCTCTTAAAAAGACAAGTGTTGCAGTACGAGAGTCCTACCTGAAGAGAGGCTATGAAGTCCTCATGTTACCCGATACGAGAACCACATACAACATTTACCATGTTGGGTCAGACTTGATGAATTTAGCGCGAGGATCCACATGTGGCAACGTCCGGTTTTCAAAATATGTTTTCTATACAGTATGGAAATAAGATTAATTGGATTATACTCATGTACTGTGTACAGTAAAAGTAAATGGACACATGTAATTTACTTTTCCGGACCCTCTTGGGCCTCGGATCCCCCCACCATAGTCTCTCCAAATCCTGTGGGGAAAAGCACATTTTAAAAAGCACATTTTGACTATTTAATTTATGCAGTGGTAAAAAAAGGCAAAAATGTGAATGTACTTGTTTGGTATTCTGCAATGTTTTTTTTTATATGTGGTTTCGGCTTTGGCCAATAATTTTCATTTCGGTGCATCCCTAGACGCCACTAATCCTATTGTCTGTATCTCTATAGTATTTCAGATACAGTATCCCCACAGAATGTTGTTGTCAGTGAAAACTAAATGTCATAGTGTGACTGTTAATGCTACTGGTATGTCCTTCTATTCATTTACCTGATGGATATTGAAGATATTTTAGGAGAGAGAGAGAGAGAGAAGCAGCAGATTGGCAGGGTAGCTGATTCTGAGCTCAGTACCAGGTCTGCAGGTCTGTAGTGGACTACAGGTCTAAGGAAATGTGGGCTGTTGTGTTTTCTTCTAACAGTTGGCATTTGTTGGCAGGTCTAGGCATCAAGGCATAACCAAATGTTGCCTAAATGTACAATAGGCTATACATTAGCATATACCCACATACACTCACCTAAAGGATTATTAGGAACACCATACTAATACTGTCTTTGACCCCCTTTCGCTTTCAGAACTGCCTTAATTCTATGTGGCATTGATTCAACAAGGTGCTGAAAGCATTCTTTAGAAATGTTGGCCCATATTGATAGGATAGCATCTTGCAGTTGATGGAGATTTGTGGGATGCACATCCAGGGCACGAAGCTCCCGTTCCACCGCATCCCAAAGATGCTCTATTGGGTTGAGATCTGGTGACTGTGGGGGCCATTTTAGTACAGTGAACTCATTGTCATGTTCAAGAAACCAATTTGAAATGATTGGAGCTTTGTGACATGGTGCATTATCCTGCTGGAAGTAGCCATCAGAGGATGGGTACATGGTGGCCATAAAGGGATGGACATGGTCAGAAACAATGCTCAGGT